>NC_087174.1:17100607-17135607 GCF_035594125.1 Scylla paramamosain | reverse complement strand
CGACTTCAGACAGCGCGGAGTCAGTGCAACAAGAGACATATTGAACAAGAGACACATTGAGAGAAGTACAGGGAATAGTAATTGTAAACGATGGAGATAAAGGCAGAAATGCACGAAAGGTAATGCACCATATTCTGAAGCACTCCTGCGGCTCATCCCATTATTATTATTGTGTGTATACACACACACACTCGTGTATATATATATATATATATATATATATATATATATATATATATATATATATATATATATATATATATATATATGACCACAGTTCCCCGCCCCTTCACAAAGCTGCTGCACCTTGACTAGCTTCCCCCTAGTCATCTCGTATGTGACTGGGTGCAGGGCTTAGATATGGATTACAGGTCCACTTTTGTCTCATGCACCCTTCTTAATAACGGTCATAACGTCAGGTCACACTAATGAGGTCGTCTGTTTGTTTTACCCACCTACAGACAAGGGAAACACACTAACAACACTTAACTCCCACAGCTGTGAATGGATCAACAACCACATCTAGGGAGAAACAATGATAACAAGCAATAACATATATATATATATATATATATATATATATATATATATATATATATATATATATATATATATATATATATATATATATATATATATATATATATATATGGTCGTGGTATAAAACAACGTTGGACAATCCCCCTCAGTAACAAATCCTCCCACTGTCCAACGATGTGTTATATCTCTCGCCGAGTAGTATTGTTTACTACCTCCTGGACGGCAGACCTTGTCAAGATCTGAGGAGGGAGTAAAGTTCACTATACAGCTATTCACTTAAGTTGTCTGCGGCTGAGCAGCATCAGCCAACAGTAGCATTTAACACAAGCTCACTAACAAGGGAAACAACTACAGACAAGTGTCCCCAAACACATAGTAGGGTAATTCACCTCTCACTGTGCAAGAGCTCAGCCCGCACCCACACCACACCAGCCAAGGAGTCATTTAGCTGGGTATGGAGTGTGTTTTATGCAACTACACTCCTTGCCAGGCTACTATGGAAACTCCTCCTATGTTATCTAAGTAGGCAGGGCTGTATGGCCGGTAATGACTCCCCTTAAAGCAACTGACCCAACTAACTATTCCTACCTCAGTCTGTGTCTGCCACATATTATTGCCTGCCCCAATATGTCTCTCGTCTAAGCGCTGGGTAGTGACTGTATGCCAAAACTTTCCCGCTCTGCTGCTACAAAAGGAGGAAGGGGGGGTGTACAAGTGGGGTGGCGGCATACATGCATACACCCACCTGCTTGTTGCTCTGCATCCCGCGCTGGCTTATATGAACAAGATACTTCACTTCAGAAAATTCTAATGATTAAACTAGTGGGGCAAGATGAATAATGATCATTTTATTGTCAAGAGCAACTCTTCCACTAAATATTGGGAGAGACTGAAATCGAATAGGCAAGAAATTAAGGGAATTTACATGGAGAATAGGAGTGACTGTTTTTTTAATTCGTGAGAGTTGAAGGATTTCCCAACAATTTTGCAACCGTTTCCTAGCGTGTAATTTACTGCAGTCCACGCTATCAATGCCTTTAATGACTTTAAACAGCCTCTTCGTCTTCTTTGTGTTAATGGGAAAAGATTGAATTCTTTAGGACACTCTTCGTATGACTTGTTTCTTAGCCTTGGTATCATTTTTGTTACTCTACGCTGAACTCTTTCTAATTCATAAATGTCTTTCAGAGAGAGAGAGAGAGAGAGAGAGAGAGAGAGAGAGAGAGAGAGAGAGAGAGAGAGAGAGAAAGTGAGAGAGAGGAAATTTACCAAATACCCAATGGATATGAGTGTTAAAAGAGCAACAGTACTATATTGTATTTGTTAAAGTTAGGTTGGTATACCTTGTGCAGGGCCATGGAGGCGGGATAATCATTGGGGTGAACCACAGCTCGCAAAACCCAGTCTGTGGGGTTACTTATGATAACCTCGCCTTTCTTGTCCAGGATATTAACACCATAATGCCTGTCATTCGCAGTGCCAAAAACCTCCCACTCCAGGTCCACTTCCTCTTCATTGTCACTGCTTACCGCTGACACCTGTAGAAAGAACCAGAATCTTATATTTTACTATGTTCGATGTGACCATGAATATATAAATGATATATGCAATGGCTCCAAAAAGTCTTCACCAGCGATGTATTTTCTACTGTTACGCTTATACAAATACCAGAAAAATCACAGCCATGATTAATCCTAACTGCTAATAACGTATGGCTTTTGTTTCTGAATGAGACTATCAGTAAACAATAATAATAAACGAAATTAAAACTACTTTAAACACACGATTTCGCATTGTTATAGATCGTGCTATTCAAATTTATACAGATAATTTTATTAAGATTGGTAACATATCAATCTAAGTGTTGAATATTTTTTTACATCATCGGGATATTATCTTACCTTGTTATCATTAATGATGCCCAGGTGAATCTCCAGCAAAAGCACGACCAACATGCACAGCTTCATGGAGACGCACAACCCTCGCTGCATCTCGAGTGTCTCCTAGTTTGCGTTAAACAGATGTCGACTCTTAAGGTGAACCCCCTACCTTCCTCCTACACGACACTTGCACCATCCCTTTAACACACACACACACACACACACACACACAAAGAGAGAGAGAGAGAGAGAGAGAGAGAGAGAGAGAGAGAGAGAGAGAGAGAGAGAGAGAGAGAGAGAGAGAGAGAGAGAGAGGTGACACGAGAAAGATATTGGTGTAAGCTTTTAACCAAAAACTATGAAAACCTAACGATATTCCATATTTAAATTATAATTATAATGTGGTAAGTATAACTTAAACACCTCCATGAGTGTCAGAACAAGTGTGGTAACATCTGTGGGGCTACAAGTGTTCAAGAAAGCTTTTATGACCGTTGCTCTTTCAAAGGTTTGACCACCTGACACACAAGGCCAAACCACGCACACTTTCTAGTCTACATAATTACGAGTATATAGAGTATCTCTCTCTCTCTCTCTCTCTCTCTCTCTCTCTCTCTCTCTCTCTCTCTCTCTCTCTCTCTCTCTCTCTCTCTCTATGTGTGTGTGTGTGTGTGTGTGTGTGTGTGTGTGTAAAAAAAAAAAAAAAAAAAAAAAAAAAAAATATATATATATATATATATATATATATATATATATATATATATATATATATATATATATATATATATATATATATATATATATATATATATATATATATATAGTAGTATATAAACGTTGGAGAGAAGCATATACAATATCAGGCTAGCGTGCACACACACACACACACACACACACACACACACACACAAGGTTTGAATGCTCCACTGTCCTCAATCATACGAGTTGTGTGTCTCATTATCAAAACATTTTCCAGTATAAGTAGTACTAGAAGCTTTTTTTTTTTTTTTGCTATGTAGGAGGGGCGCCGGTAAAGAGCAACAAAATTCTGAAATAAAAAAAAAAAGTCCCACTGAGGTGCCGGTCCCCGTAAAGTCGAAAGCGCTAGTCAAAGATTATATATATATATATATATATATATATATATATATATATATATATATATATATATATATATATATATATGTATATATATATATATATATATATATATATATATATATATATATATATATATATATATATATATATATATATATATATATATATATATATATATATATATATATATATATATATATATATATATATATATATATATATATATATATATATATATATATATATATATATATATATATATATATATATATATATATATATATATATATATATATATATATATATATATATATATATATATATATATATATATATATATATATATATATATATATATATATATATATATATATATATATATATATATATATATATATATATATATATATATATATATATATATATAATTGTGTATTGGCAATGTGTGTGTGTGTGTGTGTGTGTGTGTGTGTGTGTGTGTGTGTGTGTGTGTGTATGTGTGTCGTGAGGATCGGACACTAATCCCCTCATGTGAATCAAAGCTAATAATTCAAATAGTAATGAGGAGTATTTGGAAAGGAGTTGTTATGTAATGGAAAATTTATTTTTTGTCTTTCATTATATATTAAATAGATAATGATCGGTGTTAGTTGATCTAGCATTTGATGTTTCATTAAGTTTGATTAATTTTCTTATCTTATTCCTCGAAAAATTACTATGATATTGTTATGCGTTATCCCGAAGTGGAAACTGAGAACTGTTTAATATAATAAGACTGCAGGTCAAGCGACTCACACATCATCAAGCATTCAGTAAGATAACATGTGTAGTAGTACAGGTCAGTGGTTTCTGGTTGGCAACTTCGTAGGGCCGATTTTTTAAAACGTGATGTTAGTAGTTACTAATGCCAGTAGTAGCTGATTCTTAGTACGTCTCTATTTTTTTTTTTTTTTTTTTTTAACTATGGTGTTAGTGTCAACTCGCTGGAGACACCACAGGTTCCTATATTATATAATTGTTGGTGTGCCCTACCCCTTGCCAACAAGAAACAACAATGATATTCACGATTCATATGCGATTGAAAGTCATGGTAAAAATATGATAATATATCGAAATACTTATGTGATAAAGAAAAAACATTATCCATCATCGTAAGGAAAGGATTAAGACGTTTATAAATGCGCGCGTTCGGGCGCCTTTACCTTTGTGAGTTATGGTTCGCTGACATTGTGCGGATCACCCGCCACATTGATAGAAGTGTCGATTTTCATCACCTCTCCAGGGCTTACAGCATTTTGAGATGATATTTGCAACATGTAAGTAATTTTAATGCATAAAACATTAATTTTTAGTTATTCTTTGTCAGAAACATGTTATATGCTCTAATTAGGCTTTATCAAGCTTGGGGTAGCAAACAGCATTACAAAGTAGATTGAAAAAATGGCATCTATTTAACTGAATATAGCACATCATATTGAGAATGTGAAATGTTGAACGGGATTGGCAAAAAATAAATAAATAAATAAATAAATAAATAAATAAATAAATAAAAATAAATTAGTTAATCAATTAAATAAATGAAATAAAATAAATAAATAAATAAGTAAAATAAAAAAAATAAGTAAACAAATAAATAAGTAAAAATAATGCAAGGCTTTTGTGTTGCCGGTATTCCAAATTGTTAAAAGAAAAAAAAAAAAAAATAGAACCAAACTTAAAATCAACTTGGAATATCGGCAACACGAGGGCTTCGATGGGGTCCCCATTAAGTGCAGTGATGGCCACCCTTTTCATGGAACTCTTGGAGAGTGCATTATTCGCGCTTGTTTACCTAATCAACAAAATAGCAGATACGTGGATGACGTGTTAGTGATCACCGATATGAAAACAAATGTTACCAAGCTAAAAGAAAAACTTAACCAAGTCCACCACAAAATCCAGTTCACATTGGAGGAAGAGAGGGACGAGAAGCTGCCATTTTTAGATGTCTTAATTGTGAAACAGGAAACAAAGCGTCATTCAAAGTATAAATAAAACAAATAAACAAGGACGATTACCAACATTACCTCAGTGCCCACGACACCAGAACAAAAAGAGGTATAATAGGCTTTTTTCTTTTTTATACAGTAAAATACCTCTTATCCGGCATCAACGGGACCGCCGACATGCCGGATACTTGAATATTGCCAGATACTTGAATAGAAGTGAAATTATGTTCACAGTCACCACCCTACACTCACGCATCTTACCATAACAAAAATCAGCTGATCTTAATCAGCAGCTGATCTGATCAGCTGCTTAAGTGTAAGCACAACATGCTTCCTCTTTTCTACAACTTTAGGCATGATGAAGGCGTCAGGCGATAAACAGTGCACACGCAGGACTGAGTCACTGAGTAAACACGGTGCAGTGGGCCGCGGGTGGCGCGAAGCAGTGCGCTCTGGTGGCGAGGGGACAAAGTATGCCTCGCGCGGGAATTTTAATTGATTTTATGAGTACACATTGATTTTTTATTGATTTTAAGGCTCGGGGAAAAATGTGCCGGATAGTTGAAGCTCCCAGATACTCGAATGCCGGATGAGAGGGATTTTATTGTAGTGTGCAGTGAAGAATACCTGCGTGAGGAGAAAAACCACATCACAGAAACGTTTGTGAAGTTAGGTTACCCGAAGGGTCTTCTGATTGAGTTGAAAGAGAAAGCAAAAAGAATACTCAAAAAGAACAACAGTGAGAAAAAGACGAAGAAATATTTAATCGTCCCGGAGTCAGACTTTGCGCAGGCTCTGGGAGCGGCCCTCTACCAAGCCGGGTACGTCGTAGCCAGCGCAGGACAAAGAATGGGAGAGTTGCTTAATCTAAGCAGAAAAGCGTGATGTAACAGATACCCTGCAGTGGCTGTGACGCCAGCTATTTCAGTGAAACGAGTAGGAGGCTCGACACCAGGATTAAGGAGCACCGCGCTGATGTGAGACACCACCGAACATCCAGCGCACTGGTGGACCACATTGACAAAAGCAGGGCACCTGCCGTATTGGAAACTAGTAGGCGTTCTCAAATGTGGCCTGAAGAAGAAAAGTATTAAGAGGCCATGTACATCGCCAACAACAAAAAATATAAATAAAAGGACAGGCGACATCGTGTGAGCAGCATCGGCAACAGCAGTATACTCGTACATGTGTCGCGCGGTAGATGAAAGCGCACGCACCAGCCAATCACCGGGCAATGTGGCCACCAACATCGCGCCATGCTCTCTCTAGCTTATTATAGCCTGTGTCGTGACCGAAGTTTCCTTAATTCCTCAAAAGAAGCCTTGGGCGAAACCGGCCGGGAAATAAACTCACATCCCAACACTTGTATTTTTCTCACCTCCTCCCCCAATTTGTCTGAATGTCTGAACATTATTATTATTATTCTTATTACTATTATTATTATTATTATTATTATTATTATTTCTATTATCATTTTTATTATTATTATTCTTATTACATTATGTAACACGATTTTTGTCTTTGACAAGCAAGTGTCAAACTCTTTTCATTGTTCCAACTTTTATTGCAAAAACAATAGAAAATGTCCATTATTCTACTCAAACTGCTTTTATGGCTTTTAGAATGATTTTTGCCCCAGAATAGCAAATTTTTACCATTTTTATTATTGTTTAACAGAAAAAAAAAATAAATGACAAAAAAAAGTATTTTAAATCTTATGAAACTAATTTTTAGGATTAAAAAATAAACAGTTTTTCATGATCTGCAAGAATACAAGAAAATCACTTTCACGTATGAGCCCCCAAGTGTAGTCTCCCATCATGTTTTCATTGAAGGATCCCTGATATCTCTGTTCAAAGTTCATTATATCTTGCTGGAAGCACTCCCATTGTTCCTCAGGATATGGTCCCATATTCTCCTTGAAGTTGTCGAGGTGGGCATCTAGGATATGAAATTCCAAGGACATTCTGCAGCCCATCTCCCCATAGCTTTTCACTAAAGCTTCAACCAGTTTCATATAGTTATCAGCCTTGTTGCCAAGAAAACCCTGAGCTACAGCAATGAAGCACTCTCAAGTTCTTTTTTTTTTTCTTTGAGCTTCTGTAGAAATTCTGAGCACTCCATAATTTTCCTTACTTCTGGTCCAATAAAGATATCATCTTTCACCTTTGCCTCTGAAAGCTTAGGAAAGAAGTCTTGAAGATATTTGAAGGCAACAGACTTCTTGTCAAGAGCTGTAACAAACTGCTTCATGAGATCCAGTTTGATGTGTAGTGGAGGAAACAAAATCTTTTGAGGATTCACCAATGGCTCATGTTTGATACTGCGTGCTCCCACTGTAGTGTAAGTCCTTGGAGGCCAGTGCTTTCTCTGGTAATGTGCTGCTCTGTTTCTACTGTCCCAAAGAAAAAGAAAACAGGGATTCTTGGTAAAACCTCCTTGCAGTCCCAACAAGAAAGCTATCATCTTCAAGTCTCCAGTAACTTCCCTGCCATACTTGTTGTAGTTCAAAGTTTCCAGGAGAAGCTTTGTACTGCTGTAGTCCTTCCTTAAGATGCACAAAATGAGCAAGAGGCAAATATAAATACTTGTTTCTACTGTGTAGAAGTACAGCTTTCAGGCTTTTGAAGGAGCTGTCAATAAAGAGTCTCCATTCATCTGCAATGCAAGCAATTCCAATAGCATCAAACAAACCTGACATTGCAGTAAGCATAGCCTGTCCTCCTTTTTAAATAAGCTGGAGAAATGTTTTTGACGTTTTCTTTGGTTAGTCAATTGCACATTGTCATCACTGTCATTCCTTTAGGCTTGAAATCAAAAGCTCACCATTTCACTTTATCAAACCAAAATCTCTGATGAGTTCATTGAGGTCTCTTTGGTTTGGGTAGCAAGAATTCCTCCCAACTACAACTGTATCTGTGATGTCACAGTCTTCCTCTCTATTTAGCTCATCTTCTGACTTGCTGCTTTCTTCTGATAGTTGACTTCTTTCTGGAGGAGCTGGTACAGGAAGATTAGCACTGTGTGATACTAGTACAATTAAATATAGATTGTCTGGATAGAAAACAGCAGGTCCATTTTTCCTAGATTAGCGTCTGGAAGGATCCACCATGCAGAAAAAGCAGTCAGTTAAGTTCAACAATGATCACATTAAAATAAAAAAAAAAATCTTTAGAATACTTTATATTCTTACTTCATTGTTTTAACTTATTTGCAACATTTTAAAAGCAATTAGATAAACAATTGAGATTTTCCAAAGGTATTTACCTAACATGAAAACCAATAATAACCCATACTATAATGTAATAAGGCAAAAGTGTAAATTCATAGTTTTAATCACAAAAGCAAAGTTTTAGGATAAAAAATAACGTTTTTTTTTCTATTTCGTTTAGATGGAAATTACTGGAAAATTATGGTTTTGGGTCAAGGACAAGACAAAAGAGAAATTTTGTTACATATTATTATCATTATTATTATTATTATTATTATTATTATTATTATTATTATTGTTGTTGTTGTTGTATCAGTTGTATTATTATTGATTATTATTATTATTATTATTATTATTATTATTATTATTATTATAATAATAATTATTATTATTATTATTATTATTATTATTGTTGTTGTTGTTGTTGTTGTTGTTGTTGTATATATATTTCATTGTTCAGTGTGTTTCCACATGTTAAATGCCCCCACATGGCTCTTTCCTATTTTAAACAATTTTTTCCTTCCTTTCTCCTTCTCATATTTGTGTGTTACTAGTTTACTTGCACACTAATATCTAAAACCAATTACCCACGTAAATCCACGTTACCATATCTACATTACCGGAGAACTTCAAAGAACCACCACATCTGCACTGCAAACCTCATTACTATCTGATACAGTGATCCTACCACTCCTACCAGTGTGTCAGATAGTGATTTGGCTACGGCTACAGAGTCACCCTGAAACCAAATTTATTTTTGCTGTATAACTCTCACCTAACTCTTCTGCCTATAAAAAAAAAAAAAAAAATATTTGAATACTTAAATTCCAAAGTGAGCACATGATGAGTCTCATCCCTTTCACGGAGATCTCCATTATTTAAGACTTCAATGTTCACCACCAGCTTTGTGTTTCCTCTCTCTTCACTGACTATCCTGGTGAACTAGCCTTTACCTTTGCTATACTCCACGACCTAGAGCAACTGCTGCAACATCTTACTCATATTCCTGACCGTCTTGGAGATACACCCAACATTCTTGACCTTTTCCTAAACTCCAGTCTTTCTGTTTATGCTGTTACCCTATCTTCTCCATTGGGCTCCTCTGATAATAATATCATATCTGTATCTTGTCCTATCGCGTCAATCCCTCCTCAGGATCTCCTGAGGCGTAAGTGCCTCCGGAGTTTTCCCTCTGTTAATTAAGGGGACCTGAGGAGGTATTATGCTCGTTTTCATTGGAATGACTCCTGATTCCATGTCAGAAATCCGTCTCTATGTGTTGAGTGCATAACAGAGGTAATAGCGTATGGTATGGAGGTGCACATTCCTTACCCTTTATCTCGACCTAAACTTTCCAAACCTTGGTTTAATGCATCCTGTTCTGGTGCTATATATAATAGAGAGGTTACAAAAAGTACTTGAGCCTTCCATCACCTGAATCTCATGCGATTTACATTTTTACCCGAAATCATCCCAAGTCTGTTCTCCACTTAGCCATTAACTCTTTCATTAATAGAAAGTGTCAAAATCTTTCAAGATCTAACTCCCCTCGTGACTTCTGTCACCTAACCAAAAACATCTCCAATAAATTAGCTTCTTCATCTTTCACTCCTTTATTTCAAACTGATGGCACCACAGTCATCTCATCTATTTCTGAAGCTCAACTTATGCAAAAAGCTCTATCTTGGATAATTCAGGGCTTGTTCCTCCCTCTTTTCCACATTTTGATTACTTCATGCTACACATTAAGATTATTTGTAGTAATGTTTTCCATGCCGTTGCTGCCCTAAACCCTCGGAAGGCTTATGGATCTGATGGGGTCACCTCATATTGTTCTCCGAAAGTGTGTCTTCTTGCTTGCACCTTGCCTAGTCAAACTCTTTCAACTCTGTCTGTCAACATCTACCTTTCCTTTTTGCTGGAAGTTGGCTTACATACAGCCTGTTCCTAAAAAAAAGGTAACTGCTCTAATCTCTCAAGGTACTATTCCATTGGTTTAATTTCTTGCCTATCTAAAGTTTTTGAATCCGTCCTCAACAGGAAATTTCTGAAACATCTATCACTTCACAATTTTCTATCTGGTTCCCAGTATGGGTTCCGTCAAGGCCACTCTGGTGGTGATCTTCTCGCTTTCCTTATTGAATCTTAGTTATCCTCTTTTAGAAATATTGGTGAAACTTTTGTTGTTACCTTAGATATATCAAAAGCTTTTGATACAGTCCGGCCTAAAGGTTTGATTTCAAACTACCCTTCTATAGCTTTCATTCTTCTCTCTGTAGCCTCATTTCAAGTTTTCTTTCTGACCGTTCTATTGCTGCTGTGGTAGACGGTCACTGTTCTTCTCCTAAATCTATTAACAGTGGTATTCCTTAGGGTTCTGTCCTGTTATCCACTCTCTTCCTATTATTATTCAATGCTCTTCAAATCAAAACTTCTTGTCCTGTCCACTCTAAGGCTGATGATACCACCCTGGACTTTCCCACGTCTTTTCGTAGACGCCCAACCCTTCAGCAAGTAAACAGTTCATGCAAGGAAGCCACAGAACGCTTGACTTCTGATCTCTAAAATAGTTGATTGGTACTGAGCAACCTTGGTATTGTTCAATGTCTCAAAAATTCAATTTCTCCATCTATCAACTCGACACAACCTTCCAGAGAACCACCCCCTCTTCTTCAGTGACACACATCTGTCCCCCTTTTCTACACTGAACATCATCGGTCTGCCCTTTACTTATAATCTAAACTGGAAACTTCACATTTCATCTCTAGTTAAAACAGCTTCTATTAAGATAGGTTTTCTGAGTCGTTCCTGCAAGTTTTCCTCACTCTCCAGCTGCTAACTCTATACAGGTACCTTATTCGTCCATGTATGGAGTATGCTTCACATGTTGGGGGCTGGGGGAGGGGGAGGCGTCCACCCATACCGCTCTTTTAGACCGTGTAGAATCAAAAACTTTTCGTCTTATCAACAACTCTCCTCTACCTGACTGTCCTCAGCCTCTTTCTCATCGTCGCAATGTTGCATCTCTTGCTATCTTCTATCGCTATTTTCATGCCAACTGCTCTTCTGATCTTGCTAACTACATGCCTCCTCTCCTTCCACGGTCTCGCTGTACATGACTTTCCTTCTTTCACCCCTATTCTGTCCACTTCTCTAATGCAGGAGTTAACCAGTATTCCCAGTCATTCCTCCCTTTCTCTGGTAAAATTTGGAGCTCCCTGACTGCTTCTGTATTACCACCTTCCTTTGACTTGAACTGTTTCAAGAGGGAGGCTTAAGATATTTATCCTGTAATTTTTGAATACTGCTTTTTGACTCTGTTCGGGGACCGGCCCCTCAGTTACTTTTTTTTTTTTTTTTTTTTTGTATTAGAGTTTTGTTGACCATTACCGGTGTTTTTCTTACTTAAGAGAGAGAGAAAAAAAGTAAATGTCAAATAGCACCGATTGCAACGACACTCATTCTCATACTTGAGACGGATACGGAGAAGTGTTTCAAATGGAGTGGAGAGTAGGATGAGAAAAAAAAAAATTAATAAGAAAGAGACAAGGAAGAAAGATTGCGGGAAATAGTACGGATACAATGTAAAACGCAATATAAATATAATGCAGAAAAATATTACAATGCAGTGAGTGTGGTGGCTTATAAAGAAAGAATACGTTGGGGGAAATACAATGGTAATCAAAAGAAGGAAACCCAAAGGAGTGAGAGTGGCAACTTACAGGGTGGAAACTCTGGTGGTGAGAAGTAACGTATGTCACTGCAATGGGAATTCTCCAGCTGGTCCCTGATAAGCACTTCATATCAGTCTGTCATTATTCTACGAACCTTGGCTACACAGTAAATTGAGTGGCACAGGGAAATCGCGTGTGCATTACTGACTTAATATGAACATTATATGTATGACATTTCATGGCTTACGATCACAAGTGCGTTCACAGTAAGTCATTCGCCAAACAAGTCTTTTTAAAACACTTATATATATATATATATATATATATATATATATATATATATATATATATATATATATATATATATATATATATATATATATATATATATATATTCAGCGAAATACCGGACAGAGATATTGAAAAGAATATAACTAAACATATAAAAAGGAAGATGGCAAGAGAGAGAGAGAGAGAGAGAGAGAGAGAGAGAGAGAGAGAGAGAGAGACGAGATAGCGTGGGTAGACAGTCGCGGAGGCCTGGAGTCGAGACGCACTGAAGTTTCCGAAAGTGCAAAGTTTAAAGTTCATAATCAACACGATTTCCGCCACTCGCTTTGTTCCTTGAAAGTTGAAATTGGTAGACCACATAGCAGAAGAATTGCTCTTTCAACAGTGTAACTAGTTTTCACTCAGTCCTCTAAATAACTCCACAGTAATTTTTGAAACAAGTGTTTAGATTGTGTGTGACAGCGACGTATGAGTGGAGCGGAAGGCGATCAGGACAAAATTCACCCCTAGCTTCGCCTCCCCTCACATTTCCCCCTTCCTGTGTATGCGTGGGGATGTGGGGGAGGTTTAGTTTAACTGATCCTCCAAAAGCTTAGCTTCACTAGCTGGCTGTATATCAGATATAATAGACATGGTGCTTAGCGTGACGTATGAAGGCGTGTCTGGGGTGGGCACATTACTGTATATGTATGGGTGGAATTATTGTGTGATATCATATTATTATTATGTAAAATCTATGCCCTATGGGAGGCCAGGACCTGGGCAGATCCAGATATTATTTTAAAAGTCGAAAATAGTTGTATTCCGCAAGTCCTATACGTGTTAAACTGGAGTCTCAGGCATACTTTTTCCGTGAGTCCTGACCTTCATTGTTTTATGTAGGAAGTATTTTCGGGAGCAGGCTCCTGTCCTTTCCCCATTTCTGCCTAAGTGCAGTGCCTGGCTGTGGGTCTAGTGTGCCTCTGAGCGTCTTTTGCGTTGTGTTGTGTGTTCGTTAAATGCTATTGGTCTCTGGCCCACAGCTGTGAGTGGGGCAAACCATAAGATTGTACCGAGTTTGAGCTAGGCTACAGTTGTCTATTTTCTTCCTGGAATTCCCAAAATTTTATAGGAGGTGCGAATCTGTTTTCTGGAAGATTGGAGAATATTTTATATGCATGGGCAATCTTATTCTTCGAAAAATTACTATGATATTTTTATGAGTCATCTCGAAGTGGAAACTGAGAACTGTTTGATATAATAAGACTGTGCAGGCCAAGCAGCCCACACATCATCAAACATTTAGAAAGATAACATGTGCTGCAGTACAGGTTAGTGGCTTCTAGTTGGCAACTTTAGTAGATACTAATAACAATGTAGCTAATTCTTAGTACGTCTCGCCTTTTAAACCGTGGTGTTAGTGTCAACTCGTGGGAGACACCACAGGTTCCTATAATAATTGTTGGTGTGTTCTACCTCTCCCCAACAAGAAACACCAATGATATTCGCGATTCACATGCTATTGAAAGTTATGGTAAAAATATGATAATATATCAATGTACTTCTGTGATAAAGAAAAATAGTATCCATCATCGTAAGGAAAGGATTAAGGCGTTTATAAATGCGCGCGTTAGGGCGCCTTTACCCATGTGAGTTATGGTGCGTTTACATTTGTCTGCCACATCTTCTACATCATCTGCCACATTGAAAAAGCTATTTAAATCACCTCTCCAAGTTTACAGCATCTTGACATGATAATTGCAACAAGTAAGTAATTTTAATGTATAAAACATTAAGTTTTAGTTATTCTTCAGAAACATGTTGTTTTAATTAGGCTTCATCAAGATTGGGCTATCAAACAGCATTTCCTAGTACATGAAAAAAAAAAAAAAAAAAAAAAAAAATATATATATATATATATATATATATATATATATATATATATATATATATATATATATATATATATATATATATATATATATATATATATATATTTAACTGAATATAGCACATCATATTGAGAATGTGAAATGTTGAACTGGATCTGTAAAAAATAAATAAATAAATAAACAAAAATAAACAAAAATAATAATAATTAAATAAATAGTAATATATATATATATATATATATATATATATATATATATATATATATATATATATATATATATATATATATATATATATTATGCAACCCTCTCGTGTTGCCGGTATTCCAAGTTGTTAAAAGAAAAAGAAAATAAAACAATTCAAACTTAAAACTTAGTTCGTTTTCTTTTAACAACTTGGAATACCGGCAAAACGAAGGGCTTGGATGGGGTCCTCATTAAGTGCAGTGATGGCCTCCTTTCTTCATGGAACTTTTAGAGAGTGTGCATTATTCGCGCTTGTTAACCAGATCGACAAAGTGGTGCAGATACTTGGATGACTTGTTAGTGATCACCGATGTGAAAACAAATGTTATTAAGCTAAAATAAAAACTTAACAAAGTTCACCACAAAATCCAATTCACAGTGGGGGAAGAGAGACGGGAAGCTGCCATTATTAAGACGTCCTAATTGTGAAATCAGGAAACAGTGCGTCAGAGTATGCAAAAAAAAAAAAAAAAAGGACGATTACGTTCATTACCTCGGTGCCAGCGACACCAGAACAAGAAAAAGAAAAAAAAAGAGGTATACTAATAGGCTTCTTTCTATATGTATAGAGTGTGCAGAGAGGAATACCTGCGTGAAGAGAAAAACATCACAGAAACGTTTGTGAAGTTAGGTTACCCGAAGGGTCTTGTGATTGAGTTGACAGAGAAAGCAAAAAGAATACTCGAAAAGAACAACAATAAGAGACAGAAGAAGAAATACTTAATCGTCCCTAGGTCAGACTCTGGGCAGGCTGTGGGTGCGGCCCTCTACCAAGCTGCGTACGTCGAGCCAGCGCAGGACAAGTAATAGGAGAGTTGCTTAAATTTAAGAAGAAATATAGCCCGGACAGCGTGGTATAACATATACCTTGAAGTTGCTGTGACGCCAGCTATTTCGGCGAAACGTAGGGGGCCGGACACTAGGATTAAGTACACCGCACTGACGTGAGACATCATTGCGAATCCAGTGCACTGGTGGACCACATTGACAAAGCAAGGCACTTGCCGAATTGGAAAGGGGCGAGAGTTCTCAAATGCGGTCTGGAGAAAAAAAAAAAAAAAAATTACTAGAGGCCATGTACATCGCCTTCAACGAGAATGTAAATAAGAGGACAGGTGACATCGTGTAGGCGGCACCGGCAGCAGCAGTATGTGTCCCACGGGTCAGAGGTAGATGAAGGCGCACGCACCAGCCAATCAGTGGGCAATGTGGCCACCAACATCGCGCCACGCTTTCTCTAGCCCAATATAGCTTGGGTCGTGACCACAGCTTCCTCATTTCCCCTGAAGAAGCTTTGGGGAAACCGGTCGGGAAGTAAGGTCACATCCCAACACCTGTTTCACCTCCTTCCCCAATTTGTCTGAATGTCTGAACATTATTTTTGATAATGATAATAATAATAATAATAATAATAATAATGATGATGATGATGATGATGATGATGATAATAATAATAATAATAATAATAATAATAATAATAATAATATTATTATTATTATCATTATTATTACTATTATTATCATTATTATTATTATTATTATTATTATTATTATTATTATTATGTTACGATCTCTACTCACTTACGATCGTACGATCCCGGTTATCTTTCCAAGAAAGTGGACGTTACACTGATCCCGGAAAGTTTCAAAGGCCTGGATTTTTAAAGGCTTCGAGTGCCTACTCGACCAATCCGAAATCGCCAGAATTACATCCTCTCACTCTACTCTTACCTTGACACAGCACACCTGGAATCACATACTTTACCAGGTCTCTTTGGGCGGCAACTGCTCCCACTGGGTTCGGCCGTCCCTTCCGACACTGGTACTTCTTATGCCTACTACTTCCACATCCAATGCACTTAACTCCACCTTCATCACCACTATCCTTCAGGTAATAGGTAGTGCTCTCGGGCCTACCCTTATGGGGCGTAGATCTCACGTTGTGGTCGGCTGGCGGGGGCATGGTGTAAGTGTGGGGGAAAACTATAGTTGTTAGGGCGGAGCTGGTTTGATCTGAGGAATGATGTCGAGCTCATCTGGCGGTCATTCTTATATCTCTGATGACCATCATTTTTGTTAGAGAATGACTTTCTCCCTCTATGATATTCATCTTCGTTCAGCCCATGGATCACACAGTAATTGTCAGCGTCCGGCTTCCATCACATCTTTCACGTTGTGTCATACGAGCTCATATTTTAAACTGAGGGGCAATTGGCTCATAAATTGTTCCATCCGCATAACTGCTTTTATCTCCTCGGTGGTAGTGGCTTCCTCGGCCTTCAACCACCGGTCCAGTTTAAGACCGACCTCTCGAGCCATCCCGAGATAAGTAGCACCTGGGCGTTTTGTGATCCTGTGGAACTTTTCCCGGTACACACCTGGACTTAGATGGGTTGATCCCAACACCACTTCCTTTACCACTTCATAATCACTCGCTTCTTGCTCACTCAAATTCACATATGCCTCTCGGGCCTTTCCCTCAAATTTAGACTGGACCAGTAATGCCCAATCATTTTCATCCCATCCCCTCAACTTTGCAGTTTTTTTTTTTTTTCAAATTGAGTGAAGAAGTTTTCTTCCTCCCCTTCCACAAAGTTAGGCATACTGATTACCTATCTCTCTAAATCCCCGTTGCCTTGAGCACCATTTCCTACCCTGGGCTCATTTACTTTATTTCTACTTTCTGCTCTATTTTTTTTTTCTATCTCAATGTCCTTTTGTATCTGCTGCAACTCCACTTCTTTCTGTATTTGCATTTACTCTTTTTGCAACTCCACCTCTTTCTGCTTCTGCAGTTGCATCTGAAGTTTCATTAACTCAAATTTTTCACTACTAGAAAGGCCATCAGTTCCACCAAGAGCACCCAGGTTTATCTCACTGACCCCGCACTTTCCTATACACTCTCCCCATCACTACTCTCACTTTCACCACCATCGTTTCCAAAACAGCTCCTCTCCACAAGAGCATTTTTCAACTACGCCTACGTTTCCTCCTTTTTCTTGGATTTCAACCCCACTTGGAACCTCTCAGCCACAGAACACAATTCCTCCCTGGTACAAATCATGCATACTCCTCGACAGAACAACGCCTCAACACGTTTAGCGGCCATGAATACAATCACTACCCTCCACAAAATAGTCCTCCAAATATTACACCACTGAGTATTCAAAAATACCCCAACAGAATACTCCTTTACACACCAATACCGTCACCACAAAATAATATACACAAAAAATACATGCACAGTTTAAGGAAATATTTCACACAGGTGAATTTCTCCCAATGACAATCACCAGGTAACAATCGTTACACTCCACAAATGTTCAAAATCTCGGACGGGCCTCCATATTCTGTTACGATCTCTACTCACTTACGATCGTACGATCCTGGTTATCTTTCCAAGAAAGTGGACGTTACACTGATCCCAGAAAGTTTTAAAGGTCTGGATTTTTAAAGGCTTCGAGTGCCTACCCGACCTATCCGAAATCGCCAGAATTACACCCTCTCACTCTAACCTTACCTTGATACAGCACACCTGGAATCACCTCTAATACCAGATCAATGTTGGTGGAGTAGAAAACACGATTATTCTATGTTACAACCATATATATTAATACTAATGATAATTCACAAACAACATGAGATAGTAAACGTTAATACATGACGTTCTCGTCACTTCACACAACACCAGAACCCATTTACAGCTCCACCAGTCATTGAAATATTTCCCTCAACCGCAGGAATTTACACAGACGCCATCACCGCGTCCCCAAATAATAATTCCCAAATTTCACCTCCTCAAACCTCATAGGACATCACCATCATCGCCAAAGATCACCCATAACACCATAACACCATCCCTAAAATCACCAATACACCACAACACCAGCTTCCAAGGTCAACACCACAGCCTCCACTCACAAAATGGCTGCCAGTTTGACCTATGATCCCTTCGAACAGCGTCACCGGCAGAACTGACTAACCGAATTTCAGCGGACAAGAGCTCTTGGTACCACAAAAAAACTCACTAACCTGATCCTGAATATGAAGGTTATACCGCTACACCACTGATACCTCCACACACTCACTCCATCACCAATCGGCACCAAAATTCTTCCTTGAGAGACGCCTTCCCTTCGTTCTAACTCACGACCCAAGGCGCTCTGCGTTCCCCTTCTTGGAATGTGTTGTTGCCCACTCAAGCTCCCCTCGTTTCAACATATTTTCACCTCAGTTACACTTCCTCCCTTATACATACGAAGATATAGAGAACTTAAATTATGAAGAGAACAATACTACATGATATAAAATGAGTAAATAAGCCTTACACTAACTTATAACCAATAATAAGGTTAACGGGGGACACTAAGAAAACGTGTTTCTTTTAAAGGTAAACTCGGCCGATAACATGACAACAACATTAATAATAATAATAATAATAATAATAATAATAATAATAATAATAATAATAATAATAATAATAATAAAAACAATAATTATCATTATTATTATTATTATTATTATTATTATTATTATTATTATTATTATTATTATTATTATTATTATTATTATTATTTTTGTTATTATTATTATTATCATTGTATTAGTCGTATTACTATTATCATTATTATTACTGTATATATATTTCATAATTCAGTGTGCTTCAACGTGTTCAGTGTACCCACATGGTTGATTCTTTCCTATTTTTAACCGTTTTCTCCTCTCTTCTCCATCTCAAGGGAAATCACACATTCCTCACATTCTGCCAATGTCCTTAGGGAAATCATCAGTGTTTCCTTCCTCGCAGGTCATTGGCCAAATTAATATCACATATGATTGGCCCAAATACTCCCTTTCCAGCCATTTCACATTCTCTATTGGTCATCTTCCGATCCTGATCGGAAAAGTTTTGCATAAATACATTGCTGAGTTATATATGAATCACTCATCAGAGCTGAAAGCATCAAATCACTTTCTTGTCATTGCCAGAGTCGTGTCAGTGTCATTCAAAACCACACGTGTTCTGCAGATCATCTTTAAAGGAAGAAAAAGTGATACATGTTTCTGTGTTATTCCATTACTCGCACAATAATATCTAAAACCACTTACCAACGTAAATTCACATTACCATATCTACATTACCGAAGAACTTGAACGAGCCACCACATCTGCAATGCTAACTTCATTACTATCTGACACAGTGATCTACCCACTGCCACCACTGTGTCAGATAGTGATTTGGCTACGACTACAGAGTCACCCTGAAACTAAATTTATCTGTGATGTATAACTCTCACCTAACTCCTCCACATCAAAAAAAAAAAAAAAAAAGAAAAATGATTACTTAAATTCCAAAGTGAGCACATGATGAGTCTCATCCTTTTCACAAAGATCTCACTTCTTTAATTTAAGACTTCAATGTTCACCACCAGCTTTGGTTTTCTTCTCTCTTAAGCCTTTACCTTTGTTATACTCCACGACCTAGAGCAACTGTTGCAACACCCTACTTATATTCCTGACCGTCTTGGAGATACACCCAACATTCTGGATCTTTTCCTAAACTCTAATCTTTCTACTTATGTTGTTACCCTGTCTTCTCCATTGGGCTCCTCCGATAACAATCTCATATCTGTATTTTGTCCTATCGCTCCAATCTCTCCTCAGGATCCCCAAAATCGGAAGTGCCTCTGGAGTTTTGCCTCTGCTAATTAGGGGGATCTGTGGAGATACTATGCTGATTTTCCTTGGAATGACTCCTTCTGTGTCAGAGATACGTCTCTCTATGCTGAGGGCATAATAGAGGTGATAGTGTCTGGCATGGAGGCATACATTCCTCACTCATTCAACCTAAACCTTGGTTTAACATAGACTGTTTTGGTGCTATGTGTGATAGAGAGGTGGCCAACAAAAGATATTTGAGCTTTCCATCAACTGAATGTCAAGCGCTTTCTATTTCTGTCCGGAGTCATGCCACGTCTTTTCTCCAACTAGCCAGAAACTCCTTCATTAATAGAAAGTTTCAAAATCTTTCAAGATCTAACTCCCCTCGTGACTTCTGGCACCTAGCCAAAAATATCTCCAATAAATATGCTTCTTCATCTCTCCCTCCTTTATTTGAATCTGATGGCACCACTGACATCTTCGCTCAACTTACACAAAAAACTCTATCTCAGAAAATTCAGGGTTTGTTCCTCCCTTTCCTCCACCCTTTGACTACTTCGTGCTCCACATTAAGATCCTTTGTAGCAATGATTTCCATGCCGTTGCTGGCCTAAACTCCCAGAAGGCTTATGGACCTGATGGGGTCCCTCCTATTGTTCTCCGAAACTGCGCCTCTGTGCTTGCACATTCCCTAGTCAAACTCTTTCAGCTTTGTCTGTCAACATCTACCTTTCCTTCTTGCTGGAAGTTTTTCCTACATTCAGCCTGTTCGTAAAAAGGGTGACCTTTCTAATCCCTCAAACTACCGTCCTATAACTTTAATTTCCTGCCTATCTGAAGTTTTTTTAATCTATCCTCAATAGATACATTCTTAAACATCTATCACTTCACAACCTTCTATTCGATCGTCAGTATGGGTTCCGTCAAGGCCGCTCTACTGGTGATCTTCTGGCTTTCCTTACTGAGTCTTCGTCATCCTCTTTTAGAGATTTTGGTGAAATATTTGCTGTTGCCTTGTATATATTAAAAGCTTTTGATAGAGGCTGGCACAAAACTTTGATTTCCAAACTACCCTCCTATGGCTTCTATCCTTCTCTCTGTGACTTCATCTCAAGTTTCCTTTCTGACCGTTCTATTGCTGCTGTGGTAGACGGTCACTGTTCTCCTCCTAAATCTATTAACAGTGGTGTTCGTCAGGGTACTGTCCTATCACCCACTCTCTTCCTGTTATTCATCAATGATCTTTTATAACCAAACTTCTTGCCTTATCCACTCCTACGCTGATGATACCATCCTGCACTTTTTCACGTCTTTTCACAGACGTCCAACCCTTCAGGAAGTAAACATTTCACACAAGGAAGCCAGAAAATGCCTGACTTCTGATCTCTCTAAAATTTCTGATTGGGGCAGAGCAAACCTGGTATTGTTCAATGCCTCAAAAACTCAATTCCTCCATCTATCAACTCCACAAAACCTTCCAGACAACTATCCCCTCTTGTTCAATGACACTCAACTGGCCCCCTCTTCTACACTGAACATTTTCGGTCTGTCCTTTTCTTATAAACTAAACTGGAAATATCACATCTCATCTCTAGCTAAAACAGCTTCTATGAAGTTAGGTGTTCTGAGACGTCTCCGCCAGTTTTTCTCTCCCCCCTGCTGCTAACTCTGCAACGGCCTTATCCGTCCATGTATGGAGTATGCTTCACATGTCCGGGGGGGGGTTCCACTCATACCGCTCTTTTAGACAGGGTGGAATCAAAAGCTTTTCGTCTCATCAAATCCTCTCCTCTAATTGATTGTCTTCAGCCTCTTTCTTATCGCCGGAATGTTGTATCTCTTGCTATCTTTTACCGCAATTTTCATGCTAACTGCGCTTCTGATCTCGCTAATTGCATGCCTCTCCTCCTCCCGCGGCCTCGCAGCACAAGACTCTTCTTTTTCTCATCCCTATTCTGTCCACCTCTCTAATGCAAGAGTTAACTAGTATTCCCAATCATTCATCCCCTTCTCTGGTAAACTCTGGAGCATCCTTCCTGCCTCTGTATTTCCACTTTCCTATGACTTAAACTCCTTGAAGAGGGAGGTTTCAAGACACTTATCCTTTAATTTCTGACCACCACTTCGAACCCTATTCGGGACCGGTTTCTCAGTAGGCCTTTTTTTTTCAGATTTCTGTTGCCCCTGGCTGGTGTTTCTCCTAAAAAAAAAAAAAAAAAAATTGGTAATGTTGAATGTCTCAAAAACTCAATTTCTCCATCGATCAACTCGAAACAACCTTCCAGAAAATCATCCCCTCTTCTTCAATGACACTCACCTGTCCCCCTTTTCTACACTGAACATTCTCAGTCTATTCTTTACCTTTACTTATAAACTAAACTCGAAACTTCACATCTCATCTTTAGCTAAAACAGCTTCTATGAAGATACTCGTAAGTGTTCTAAGTTGTCTCCCCCAGTTTTTTCTCACCCTCCAGCTGCTAATTATGTACGGGTGCCTTATCCCTCCATGTATGGAGTAAGTATGCTTTACATCTTGAGGGCGGTGAGGGGATGGAGGACCTCCATCCATACCGCTCTTTTAGACAGTGTGGAATGAAAAGCTTTTCGTCTTATCAATCTCTCTCCTCTAACTGATTGCCTTCAGTCTCCTTATTATAGCCATAATGTTGCATCTCTTGTTATCTTTAACCGCTATTTTCATGCCAACTGATCTTCTGATCTTGCTAACTACATGCCTTCCCTCCTTCCACGGTCTCGCTGCACGACTTTTTTTCTTTCACCTCTATTCTGGCCACTTCTTTAATGCAAGAGTTAACCAGTATTATCAATCATTCCTCCCTTTCTCTGGTAAACTCTGGTACTCTCTGCCTACTTCTGTATTTCCACCTTCCTTTGACTTGAACTTTTTGAAGAGGGAGATTTCAAGAAACTTATCCTCTAATTTTTGAGTACCGTTTTTGACTCTGTTCGGAGATCGGCACCTCAGTTACCCTTTGACCTTTACCGGTGCTTTTCTTACATATAAAAAAAAAAAAAAGTAAATGTCAAATAGCACCGATTGCAACGACTTTCATTGTCATACTTGAGACGGATACGGAGAAGTATTCCAAAAGGCTTGATAATAGAGTGGATAGCGCGGTAAGATATACATTAATTAGCATAATAATGTTAAGAGAAGACTCAAAAGCTAACCCGCATGGTCTTCCAGCATCAGAAGCAGCAGATGGGACAGTACGGCTTGCATGTGCGTTGCATTGCCATTAACTATTTCGTTTGATCCATCACTAGCGGCCTTGCTAGCATAGGTATCCCTCTCACACTAAATTGGGCAGAGCAGGAGGGGCTGAAGCCCTTTCTACTCTCGGTCGCCAACTCATAGTAACAGTCAAGCATTCCTACCTGGAGAATGTGGTTCCCTCGAGAGGGACAACACTGATTATCACGTATTTATCACGTATTTTTTTCTTACTGAATATTAACCAAAATGACTGAGTATTAACTGTGTATATGGAATTAACATCGTATATATCATGTACGAAATAGAGATACAAGGTGTTATCGTGTAACTTAAAAAAAAAAAAAAAGTAAGATGTTTCGGTAGGAAGGTTAAAAAAAAAAAAAAAAAAAAAAAAAAAAATATATATATATATATATATATATATATATATATATATATATATATATATATATATATATATATATATATATATATATATATATATATATATATATATATATATATATATATATATATATATATATATATATATATATATATATATATATATATATATATATCCACAAATCCGTCCATTCAGTCTAATTGATCTACTGATGTTGAACTTTTAACAGGAAATGCAATGCTGTAAGTTGTTAGTCGACTTGTAGGATGAGAAAAAAAAAAATATAAATAAATAGAAAAGAAAAGAAAAAAATAAGAGAGACATATAATGTAAAACGCAATATAAATATAATGCAGAAAAATATTATAAGGCAGTGAGTGTGGTGGCTTATAAAGAAAGAATACGTTGGGGGAAATACAATGGTAATCAAAAGAAGGAAACCCAAAGGAGTGAGAGTGGCAACTTACAGGGTGGAAACTCTGGTGGTGAGAAGTAACGTATGTCACTGCAATGGGAATTCTCCAGCTGGTCCCTGATAAGCACTTCATATCAGTCTGTCATTATTCTACGAACCTTGGCTACACAGTAAATTGAGTGGCACAGGGAAATCGCGTGTGCATTACTGACTTAATATGAACATTATATGTATGACATTTTATGGTTTATGATCACAAGTAAGACAGTAAGTCATTCGCCATCCAAAAGAAATCTTGCTAAAGAACTTATATAAAAGATACGTTTTATATATATATATATATATATATATATATATATATATATATATATATATATATATATATATATATATATATATATATATATATATATGTATATATATATATATATATATATATATATATATATATATATATATATATATATATATATATATATATATATATATATATATATATATATATATATATATATATATATATATATATATATATATATATATATATATATATATATATATATATATATATATATATATATATATATATATATATATATATATATATATATATATATATATATATATATATATATATATATATATATATATATATATATATATATATATATATATATATATATATATATATTCAATGAAATAGGGAAGAGAGATATCTAGAAGAAGAAATAAAACTGAATAGATAAAGAGGAAGATGACAAGAGAGAGAGAGAGAGAGAGAGAGAGAGAGAGAAACAAGATAGCGTGGGTAGACGCGTCGCAGAGGCGTGGAGTTCAGACGCATCGAAGTACAAAGATTAAAGTTTATAATCAACATTCGATTTCCGTTACTCGCTTTCTTTCTTGAAAGTTTAGATATATAGATCATATAGCAGAATGATTGCTCTTTCCGACTGTGTAACTAGTTTTTACCCAGCCCTCGAAATAACTCTACAGTAATTTTTGAAACTTAAGTGTTTAGATTGTGTGAGACAGCGACGTATGATGAGGACCAACATGGGGTGGTGATGTGGGAGTTAGATTGATTGCTAACTCGGATACCAAAGCTCCGAGTTTATAATAGTTGGGATGATGATAATTTGTTATTTATAATTTATTCAGCTTTGAAGTGTTTAATGTAAATAGCTTCTAATGTTTTATTATCTGCATGAGTGTCAACTTTATCTAATATTTTGAAGTCCTTCTCTGTAAAGGGATGATCATGTGCATGTGAATGTGTTCTTATTGTTGAAAAGGGGGGATGAGCTAACTGTTTCTGTGTAGGTATCAAATTACCTTTATACTCACTGATTCTATATGTTAGATTTTTTCTTACTTTCTCTAATATATCGAGTCTTGCAACTCGAACAATTAAATTCATAAATGATGTTGCAGACGAGACCAACAGTAAAATTGTTGGTGAAGATGAAAATAAAATTAATTTAGTATCAGGATATTGTTTTTTTTAAGAATGGTACCGAGTCTCTTTCTAATAGTATAGCTAAGGTAGCCAAAGTGTATTATGTATTTCTTGGGTGTTATCTGAATGTCATTACAGGTAGGCCCATTTTATATATATATATATATATATATATATATATATATATATATATATATATATATATATATATATATATATATATATATATACATATATATATATATATATATATATATATATATATATATATATATATATATATATATATATATATATATATATTTTTTTTTTTTTTTTAATTGTATATGTCTTACCGATGATGCTATATATGTTATAATAACGGAAACCCGTTATTATATAAAAAAAAAAAAAAGTGTTATTTAGAGGCAAATCTCATGGTCAAATGTAAACCGATTAGAAAACCTTAGCAACGATATGAGAGAGTTTTAATAGGATTAATCATAAATAGAATATTGCATGAAGCTGACGCTCATACAGGTATTATATACTATCTGGCTACGACTACAGAGTCACTCTCACACTAAATTTATCTGTGCTGTATACCTCTCACCTAACTCCTCTGGCTATTAGAAATTCTTTGCCTTCCAAAGTGGAGCACACTGTGACTCTTCCCTTTTGTGCAGTTCTTCATTATTGGAGACTTCAATATTCACCACCACATTTGGCTTTCCTCTCTTCACTGACCATCCTGGTGAAATATCCTTTAACTTTGCTATCTTTCACGACCTAGAGCAATTTGATGCAACACCCTACCTGTATTCGTGACCGTCTTGGAGATACACCCAACATTTTTTACCTTTTCCTAACCTCTAATCCTTCTGCTTAAGTTGTTACTCTATCTTTCCTGTTGGGCTCTTGGGATCACAATCTCTTATCTCTGTCTTGTTTTTTTTTCATGTAAGAAGGACACTGGCCAAGGGCAACAAAAATCAATAAAAAAAATGCCCACTGAAATGCCAGTCCCGTAAAAGGGTCAAGGCAGTGGTCAAAAATTGGTAGATAAGTGTCTTGAAACCTCCCTCTTGAAGGAATTCAAGTCATAGGAAGGTGGAAATACAGAAGCAGGCAGGGAGTTCCAGAGTTTACCAGAGAAAGGGATGAATGATTGAGAATACTGGTTAACTCTTGCGTTAGAGAGGTGGACAGAATAGGGGTGAGAGAAAGAAGAAAGTCTTGTGCAGCGAGGCCGCGGAAGGAGGGGAGGCATGCAGTTAGCAAGATCAGAAGAGCAGTTAGCATGAAAATAGCGGTAGAAGACAGCTAGATATGCAACATTGCGGCGGTGAGAGAGAGGCTGAAGACAGTCAGTTAGAGGAGAGGAGTTGATGAGACGAAAAGCTTTTGATTCCACCCTGTCTAGAAGAGCAGTATGAGTGGAACCCCCCCAGACATGTGAAGCATACTCCATACATGGACGGATAAGGCCCTTGTACAGAGTTAGCAGCTGGGGGTGTGAGAAAAACTGGCGGAGACGTCTCAGAACACCTAACTTCATAGAAGCTGTTTTAGCTAGAGATGAGATGTGAAGTTTCCAGTTCAGATTATAAGTAAAGGACAGACCGAGGATGTTCAGTGTAGAAGAGGGGGACAGTTGAGTTTCATTGAAGAAGAGGGGATAGTTGTCTGGAAGGTTGTGTCGAGTTGATAGATGGAGGAATTGAGTTTTTGAGGCATTGAACAATACCAAGTTTGCTCTGTCCCAATCAGAAATTTTAGAAAGATCAGAAGTCAGGCGTTCTGTGGCTTCCCTGCGTGATATGTTTACCTCCTGAAGGGTTGGACGTCTATGAAAAAACGTGGAAAAGTGCAGGGTGGTATCATCAGCATAGGAGTGGATAGGACAAGAAGTTTGGTTTAGAAGATCATTAATGAATAATAAGAAGAGAGTAGGTGACAGGACAGAACCCTGAGGAACACCACTGTTAATAGATTTAGAAGAAGAACAGTGACCGTCTACCACAGCAGCAATAGAACGGTCAGAAAGGAAACTTGAGATGAAGTTACAGAGAGAAGGATAGAAACCGAAGGAGGGTAGTTTGGAAATCAAAGCTTTGTGCCAGACTCTATCAAAAGCTTTTGATATGTCCAAGGCAACAGGAAAAGTTTCACCAAAATCTCTAAAAGAGGATGACCAAGACTCAGTAAGGAAAGCCAGAAGATCACCAGTAGAGCGGCCTTGACGGAACCCATACTGGCGATCAGATAGAAGGTTGTGAAGTGATAGATGTTTAAGAATCTTCCTGTTGAGGATAGATTCAAAAACTTTAGATAGGCAGGAAATTAAAGCAATAGGACGGTAGTTTGAGGGATTAGAACTGTCACCCTTTTTAGGAACAGGTTGAATGTAGGCAAACTTCCAGCAAGAAGGAAAGGTAGATGTTGACAGACAGAGCTGAAAGAGTTTGACTAGGCAAGGTGCAAGCACGGAGGCACAGTTTCGGAGAACAATAGGAGGGACCCCATCAGGTCCATAAGCCTTCCGAGGGTTTAGGCCAGCGAGGGCATGGAAAACATCATTGCGAAGAATTTTAATACATGGCATGAAGTAGTCAGAGGGTGGAGGACAGGGAGGAACAAGCCCAGAATCGTCCAAGGTAGAGTTTTTAGCAAAGGTTTGAGCAAAGAGTTCAGCTTTAGAAATAGATGTGAAAGCAGTGGTGCCATCTGGTTGAAGTAGAGGAGGGAAAGAAGAAGAAGCAAAGTTATTGGAGATATTTTTGGCTAGATGCCAGAAATCACGAGGGAAGTTAGATCTTGAAAGGTTTTGACATTTTCTGTTAATGAAGGAGTTTTTGGCTAGTTGTAGAACAGACTTTGCATGGTTCCGGGCAGAAATATAAAGTGCATGAGATTCTGGTGATGGAAGGCTTAAGTACCTTTTGTGGGCCACCTCTCTATCATGTATAGTACGAGAACAAGCTGTGTTAAACCAAGGTTTAGAAGGTTTAGGACGAAAAAAAAGAGTGAGGAATGTACGCCTCCATGCCAGACACTATCACCTCTGTTATGCGCTCAGCACACAAAGACGGGTCTCTGACACGGAAGCAGTAGTCATTCCAAGGAAAATCAGCAAAATACCTCCTCAGGTCCCCCCAACTAGCAGAGGCAAAACGCCAGAGGCACCTTCGCTTAGGGGGATCCTGAGGAGGGATTGGAGTGATAGGACAAGATAAAGATATGAGATTGTGATCGGAGGAGCCCAACGGAGAAGAAAGGGTGACAGCATAAGCAGAAGGATTAGAGGTCAGGAAAAGGTCAATAATGTTGGGCGTATCTCCAAGACGGTCAGGAATACGAGTAGGGTGTTGCACCAATTGCTCTAGGTCATGGAGGATAGCAAAGTTGTTGGCTAGTTCACCAGGATGGTCAGTGAAGGGAGAGGAAAGCCAAAGCTGGTGGTGAACATTGAAATCTCCAAGAATGGAGATCTCTGCAAAAGGGAAGAGGGTCAGAATGTGCTCCACTATGGAAGTTAAGTAGTCAAAGAATTTCTTATAGTCAGAGGAGTTAGGAGAGGTGGTGTTCTACAGATTGAAAATTAGATCTTAGAACGCGAATGTTGCAGAAGTTAATGAAGAAAAAGTTGAGGGGGGTGTCAAGACACTTAGGGTCGTCGACGGAAAGGCAGTCCGACCTGGGGACATTTATGGTCCCCTCCCCAGATGGGGACTCCGAGGCTGGTGGTATCCCTCCAATCTCTCCTCAGGATCCCCAAAGCGGAGGTGCCTCTGGCGTTTTGCCTCTATTTATTGGGGGTACCTGTGGAGGTATTTTGCTGATTTTCCTTGGAATGGCTACTGTTTCCGTGTCAGAGACCCGTCTCTGTGCGCCAAGCGCATAACAGAGGTGATAGTGTCTGGTATGGAGGCATACATTTCACACTGTTTTTCTCGACATAAACCTTCCAAACTTTGGTTTAACACAGGCTGTTCTCATCCTATACATAATGGAGAAGTGGCCCACAAAAGGTACTTGAGCCTTCTATCAGCAAAATCTCATGCGCTTTATATTTCTGCCCAGAACCATGCGAAGTTTGTTCTCCAACTAGCCAAAAGCTCCTTCGTTAATAGAAAGTATCAAAATCTTTCAAGATATAACTCCCCTCGTGACTTCTGGCACCTAGCCAAAAACATCTCCAATAACTTTGCTTCTTTCTTTTTGTCTTCTTTGTTTTAACCAGATGGCACCACTGTTATCAAATCTATCTCTAAAGCTGAACTCTTCGGTCAAACCTTTGATAAAAACTCTACCTTGGATGATTCAGGGCTTGTTCCTCCCTCTCCTCCACTCTCTGACTACTTCATTAAAAAATGTTTGCAATGATGGTTTCCACTCCCTCACTGGCCTAACTAAACCTTAAGAAGGCTTATGGAGTTGATGGGGTCCCTCCTATTGTTCTGCGTGGTTGCACTTTGTCTAGTGAAAATCCTTCAAGTCTTTTTGTCAACATCTAACTTTCCTTCTTGCTGGAAGTTTGACTACATTCAGCCTGTTCCTAAAAAAGGGTAACCGTTCTAATTCCTCATACTACCGTTCTATTGCTTTAATTTCCTGCCTATCTAAAGTTTTTGAATCTGTCCTCAACGGGAAGGTTCTTAAACATCTATCATTTCACAACTTTCTAGAGTCTAGCACAAAGTTTTAATTTTCAGACTACCCTTTTACAGCTTCTATCCTCCTCTCCGTAACTATATATATATATATATATATATATATATATATATATATATATATATATATATATATATATATATATATATATATATATATATATATAATTTCTTCAACTTGAATTGTATAAAGTTTGGTTATGGTGTTAATTGTTTTTATATGCTGATCAAAGCTTTTAGCTTATACTGCATCTATAGGTACTCATTGCTCAAGACAGCCTCTATTGTTGTTTTTTGACAGTAAGACAGGCAAATACAAAGCATGTCCAAAGGTTCTGTTACGATACTTAAGCACTTTAGCCAAAGATTCAGGTTACAGGTACGTTACCAATTAAAACTTAGTTTCGTTTCACACTTTTATCACTATTAAGAAAATTTGTCCTCATCATATATGCGATATTATACAGCAGTGTGACTTCTGTATAATAATAGTGGAAACTTATCCCAGTATGATAAGAGAGTAGTGTACATGATTTACACTTGGCGAGTGTTGTCTTAGTTTTGTTTGCACTACAATATGGGCTGAACTGCTGTTTATGCATTACTGTGTCATTTAAATCAACACATATAAAGGAACCGACAATTGCAATTACAATTACCTTGTAGCCGAAACACTCAATTGCGATTACCTTTTAATGGAAAATGAAATTCAAATTTTAAATTACTCTCATATCAATAAATTATAATTTAATTAAATCATAATTACACTTTCTGAAAGCATAGTAGACGCGATGGTGGTGGTAATGGTAAATAATTTAGTTCACTGGTTTAAAATTAAAAGTAGCAGTACTAAAGTAGTTATTCGTAGCATGAGTAGTAATTGATAATCTTTATTTTCTTGGATAAAATATTACTTTTTTGAGTAAAATCATCATTTTCTATTTATGCTTATTTTATCTCCGGTACTACCAAAAGATGAGAAGTAATATGTTGATCACATTTTTTTCTCTTTCTCTATCTCTCTTCAGTTCTATTGAATTTAATATTGGCGACGGGATGGATGAGGCAAGTAATGGGCGGGTTTCCAATGGTGACTCCTACGGTGGGAGACATATGGCCGCGCCCCCAGTTCGCAGATATTAGCAACGCTAAGCATTTGGTCATTCATCCAGACACTTTCATGTGAGTATGTGGATTATGTTCAGTCATAGACCGTAGTTGAACAATGCTTTGCTTTGTATTTTCTTTCTAGTTGTAAAAGTTCTGAAACATCGCAAATTCTTTCATAATTACTGAGAGATTCTGAACTTATTTTAAGGTTCAAAACTAAACTAAACTAAACTAAACTAAAACCAAAATATCAAACACTATGCTTTTTTTTATGTAGGGGGAACACCGACGAAGGGCAACAAAGCTACAATAAAAAAAAGGCCCACTGAAGTGCCGATCCCCAAACAAAGTCGAAAGCGGTAGTTAAAATACAGGATAAGTGTCTTGAAACCTCCTTCCTGAAAGGATTCATGTCATACGAAGGTGGAAATACAGAAGCAGGCGGAGAGTTCTAGAATTTTCCACAGAAAGGGATGAAAGATTGAGAATACGGGTTAACTCTTGCATTAGAGGGGTGAACAGAATAGGGTTGAGACAAAGAAGGTCTTGTGCAGCGAGACCGCGGGAGGAGAGGAGGCATGCAGTTAGCAAGATCAGAAGAGCAGTTAGCATGAAAAATAGAGGTAGAAGATAGCAAGAGATGCAACATTGCGGCGAAGAGAAAGAGCCTGAGGAGTCAGTTAGAGGAGAGGAGCTGATAAGAAGAAAAACTTTTGATTCCCCTCCTGTTTAAGAGGGCGGTATGAGTTGAATCCCCTCCCCCCCAATACATGAGAATCATGCTCCATACATGGACGGATAAGGTCCTTGTACAGAGTTAGCAGATTGGGGGATGAAAAAAACTGCAGGAGAGGACTCAGAACGCCGAACTTCATAGAAGCTGTTTTAGTTAGAGATGAGATGTGAAGTTTTCAGTTTAGATTATAAGTAAAGGACAGATCAAGGATATTCAGTGCAGAAGAGGGGACAGTTGAGTGTCATTTAAGAAGAGGGGATAGTTGTCTGGAAGACTGTGTCGTGTTGATAGATGAAGGAATTGAACTTTCGAGGGGATACTAAGTTTGCTCTGCCCCAATCAGAAATTTTAGACATATCAGAAGTCAGGCGTTCTGTGGCTTCCCTGCGTGAACTGTTTATTTCCTGAAAGGTTGGACGTCTACGAAAAGACGGAAAAGTGCAGGATGATATATCATCAGCGTATGAGTGGATATTCATTGATGAATAATAGGAAGAGAGTGGGTGACAGGACGAACACCACTGTTAATAGATTTAGAAAAACAGTGACCGTCTACCACAGCAGCAATAAAGCGGTCAGAAAGGAAACTTGAGATGAAGTTACAGAGAGAAGAATAGAAACCGTAGGAGGGTAATTTGGAAATCAAAGCTTTGTGCCAGACTTTATCAAAAGTTTTTGATATTTCTAAGGCAACAGCGAAAGTTTCACCAAAATCTCTAAAAAAGGATGACCGAAACTCGGTAAGGAAAGCCAGACCACCAGTAGAGCAACCTTGACGGAACTCATATTGGCGATCAGGTAGAAGGTTGTTAAGTGATAGATGTTTAAGAATCTTCCTGTTGAAGATAGATTGAAAAACTATAGATAGGCAGGAAATTAAAGCAATAGGACGGTCGCCTTTTTTAGGATTAGAGCGGTCACCCTTATTAGGAAAAGGATGAACTAACCAGAACTTAAACGCTCTTCCTGATGGCCAAGTTTTCGATGTTAATTTAGTGTTTTGATACTATAAACTGGATCACTGTTATTAAACAATTCGTTGCCCGAAGAGGGTTGTCATGTATAAAATTGACAATCTTTCAAACTTTATTCATCTTTAAAGATTGTGAGAGAAAGAGAAAAGGTTTAACTGATTTTCTGACCCTTGGGATTTGTTTTCTTAAAAATAAGCAGGAGGTTCATAATTGGGTTGTTCGCAATAGTCTGTAAAACTGCCAGAATCACTAGCCGAATTAATTTTACAATAAAAAAAAAAAAACGGTAGGCAGGGAATTTTTTTTCCGTCATTAGTGTGTTACCGGACTAACTAATAAATATTAAGAACATTTCTACCAACCAACATCAACCAGAGAGTGAGCAATATGGTAAAACGAGGAAAATATTACGCATATTAACTCGAGTTTAGGATGTAGCGTCACCTTGGGACGAATGATATTCTTTTCTCTCTATATAGGTTTACTTATCTATTTGTTATACAATTAACATAAAACTTCATATATCATGTCACATACGAAAGAAACAAATATATTTTGATGCCAAATCTTAGCAGGACACTGGTGAATATTGTATGTTTCCATCGTGTCTCCCAACATTTTCTCAGTACATCAAGATGTATCACGAGAGCCGGTTTTAGAATATGCATCTTCAGGACGGTATACTGAGTGCTACATTAAAACATAAGAACATAAGAAAATAAGGGACTATACGTGGCAGCACCTGTATAAAAACTACCTATCCATTTCCACATATCATCCATATCCAGATATGTGGCTAATCTTTCAAAGTTCCCTAATGATAGCGTTAATAACCCGATTACTGAGTTCGTTTCATTCATGTGCCACTCTATTTGAGAACCGGTTACTTTCAATCTCTTTCTTGAACCAAAATTTTTCAAGCTTGAACCCATTATTTCTTGTTCCGTCCTGATTACTGATCCAGGTTATTTTTCTTGCCCTTATACGACTTAAAGACTTCTATCAGGTCACTTCTTAACCAATATCTCTCTAAGGAATGTAAATTTAATAGCTTCACTCTCGTTTTGTAAGGGATACCCCTCATCCGCGGTATCCTTTCAGTCATTCCTCTTTGTACTGATCTATATCCTTCCTCTAACATGGGGACCAGAATTGTGTGGCAAAGTCTAGATGAGATCTGACTAGCGCTAAATATAACTTTATCATTACTTCTGGATGTATCGGTCATTATATATATATATATATATATATATATATATATATATATATATATATATATATATATATATATATATATATATATATATATATATATATATATATATGTATATATATATATATATATATATATATATATATATATATATATATATATATATATATATATATATATATATATATATATATATATATATATATATATATATATATATATATATATATATATATATATATATATATATATATATATATATATATATATATATATATATAAGAGGAGGAGGCAGTAGACACCTGCCGAAACGATAATTACTCCCAATGAGGTCTAAAGCACTGTTCAGGGGGT
>NC_087174.1:17035607-17095607 GCF_035594125.1 Scylla paramamosain | reverse complement strand
CTTTCGCCTAACCTAACCCAACTTTCGCGGTCTTAGATCTAATTCTCAGTCTGTAGAACATCACATCTTCTCTTCTAAACCTCATCTTTTCCTTACTGATACACAGATGTCTGAGGCAACTGACAGTACTCCCTCTTTTGTTCCCTCCTACTTTCTCTGTTCTCATTTTCAATCCAAAGCTGGATGTTGCGTTTATGTGCGCAACGACTTAAAATGCTCTCGTGCCCACGCTCTTGAATCTTGAATTTCTTTGCTGCTTACTTCTCACCTAAATCCTCTGACTTTAAGAAATTCTTTGACTACTTAACTTCAAAAGTGGAGCACATTCTGAGTCTCTTCCCTCTTGCAGAGATCTCATTTCTTGGAGATCACCACCAGCTTTGGCTTTCCTCTTCCTTCACTGTCCATCCTGGTGAACTATCCTTCAACTTTGCTGTCCTCCACGACTCAACACCCTACTCGTAGTCCTGACCATCTTGGAGATAAGCCCAACATTCTTGACCGTTTCCTGACCTCTAATCCCTCTGCTTATGACGTCATACTCTCTTCCCCGTTGGGCTCCTCCGATCACAATTTCGTATCTGTATCTTGTCCTATCGCTCCAATCAATCCTCAGGAACCCCCTAAGAGGAGGTGCCTCTGATGTTTTGCCTTTGCTAGTTGGAGGGACCTGAGGAGGTATTTTGCTGATTTTACTCGGAATGACTACTGGTTCCGTGTCAGATACCAGTCTTTGTGTGCTGAGCGCATAACAGGGGTGATAGTGTCTGGCATGGAGGTGTACATTCCTCACTCTTTTTCTCAACCTAAACCTTCTAAATCTTGGTTTAACACAGCTTGATCTCGTGCTATACATGATAGAAAGGCGGCCCACAAAAGTTACTCATGCACTTTATATTTCTGCCCTGAACCATCCCAAGTGTGTTCTCCAACTAGCTAAAAACTCCTTCATTAATAGTGTCAAAATCATTCAAGATCTAACTTCCCTTGTGACTGTTGGCATCTAGCCAAAAATATCTCCAATTGCTTTGCTTCTGCTTTTCCTCCTTTTTTTTTTTTCAACCAATGTCACCACTGCTATCACATCTATCTCTAAAGGTGAACTTTTCGCTCAAACCTTTGCTAAAAGCTCTACCTTGGATGATTCAGAGTTTGTTCCTTTCTCTCCTCCACCCTCAGACTACTTCATGCTACTCATTAAAATTTTTTGCGATGATGTTTTCCATGCCCTCGCTGGCCTAAACCCTCGGAAGGCTTATGGACCTGATGTGGTCCCTCCTATGGTTCTCTTAAACTGAGCCTCCGTGCTTGTATCTTGCCTAGTCATACTCATTCAACTCTGTCTGTCAACATCTACTTTTCCTTCTTGCTGAAAGTTTGCCTACATTCAGCCTGTTTCTAAAAAAAAAAAGAGGTGACCGATCTAATCCCTCAAACTGCCGACCTATTGCTTTAATTATCTGCCTATCTAAAGTTTTCTAATCTATCCTCAAGAGGAAGATTCTTCAACATCTATCACTTCACAACCTTTTATATGATCGCCGGTATGGGGTTTCTTCAAGGCTGCTCTACTAGTGATTTTCTGGCTTTCCTTACTGATTCTTGGTCATCCTCTTTTAGAAATTTAGGTGAAATTTTTGCTGTTGCCTTGGATTTATCAAAAGGCTTTGATAGAGTCTTGCACAAAGCTTTGATTTCCAAACTACCCTCCTACGGCTTCTATCCTTCTCTCTGTAACTTCATCTCAAGTTTCCTTTCTGACCGTTCTATTGCTGCTGTGGTAGACGGTCACTGTTCTCCTCCTAAATCTATTAACAGTTGTGTTCCTTAGGGTTCTGTCCTGTCACCCACTATCTTCTTATTATTCATCAATGACCTTCTAAACCAAAGTTCTTGTCCTATCCATTTTTACGCTGATGATATCACTCTGCACTTTTCCGTGTCTTTTCATAGATTTCCAACACTTCAGGAAATAAACATTTCACGCATGGATGCCAGAGAACGCCTGACTTCTGATCTTTTTTAAAATTTGTGATTGGGACGGAACAAACTTGGTGTTCAGTGCCTCAGAAACTCAATTCCCCTATCTATCAACTCGACACAACCTTCCAGACAACTATCCCCTCTTCTTCAGTGACACTCATCTGTCCCGCTCTTCTACACTGAACATCCTCAGTCTCTCACTGAGGAATCTCAACTGGAAACTTCACATCTTATCTCTAGCTAAAACAACTTCTATAAAGTTAGGTGTTCTGAGACTTCTCCGTCAGTTTTTCTCACGCCCCCCCTCCCCAGCTGCTAATTATGTAAAAGGGCCTTATCCGTTCATGTATGGAGTATGCTTCACATTTTTTTTTTTTTTTTTGGGGGGAAGTGATTTTTACTCATACCGCTTTTCTAGACAGGGTGGATTGAAAAGTTTTTAGTCTCATCAACTCCTCTTCTCTAAATGACTGCCTTCAGCCTCTCTCTCATCGCATCAATGTTGTATATGTAGCTGTCTTCTACCACTATTTTCATGCTAACTGCTCTTCTGATCTTGCTAACTGCATGCCTCACCTCCTCCCGCGGACTCGCTCCACAAGACTTTCTTCTTTCTCTCATCCCTATTCTGATCACCTCTTATTCATCCCTTTCTCTGGTAAACTCTGGAACTCCCTGCCTGTTTCTGTATTTCCACCTTCCTATGACATGAATTCCTTCAAAAGGGAGGCCTATGACTTGAATTCCTCCAAGAGGATGGTTTCAAGACACTTATCCTTCAATTTTTGACCACCGCTTTGGACCTTTTTCTGGGACTGGCATCTCAGTGGGGTTTTTTTTCTATTTTTTTGTTGTTGCCCTTGGCCAATGTCCCTCCTACATAAAGGAAGACGAAGGGAAAAAAAAAAAAAAAAAAAAAAAAAAAAAAAAAAAAATATATATATATATATATATATATATATATATATATATATATATATATATATATATATATATATATATATATATATATATATATATATATATATATATATATATATATATATATATATATATATATATATATATATATATATATATATATATATATAAATATATAAATATATAAATATATATAAATATATATATATATATATATATATATATATATATATATATATATATATATATATATATATATATATATATATATATATGTGAAGTGCTCATAGACAACGTAGAGAAACTGCAGAAAAGCGGCCAGGTGATCGTTAGCCAGACTTTCAAGCAAGAAGTGATCACGGAATCTACAAAATCAAGAGGCCATTACAACAGCAGCATACTTGAGAAAAGACACATCGATGCTGCCAAAGAACTTTGATCTGATCCTGCCATCACCATCAGAAGAGCGGATAAGGCTGCTGCATATGTCCTCATCGACAGCAAAGAATACTTAAGCAAGATTGACAGCATCCTCAGCGACACTACCAAGTTCAGGAAGATTTCAAGAAACCCTACAGCAGCCCTCAAGAAAAGATTGAACAAGATAATAGCAAAGAATAACTCCACCTGCGATGTTAAGTTCGAAAGACTCACAGGCGAATATGAGATGGGATACTGCTATGGCAATGTCAAGACCCACAAGCCAGGCAACAAATTAAGACCCATAATATCCCAAATTCCCACTCCTACCTACTACATCGCTAAAAGACTGTGCGCCCTCCTCACACCGTACATTCCTACCTCCTATTGTCTGCAGTCAGCCTCAGATTTCATCGATATCCTCAACAACAGCGACGTAGAAGGAAGAGTTGCCTCACTAGATGTCGAATCCTTGTTCACGAATGTTCCAGTGGATCGCACCATCAACTACATCATGGAACGTGTTTATCACAATGAAGCTACACCTAAGCTTGCGATCCCAGAAGCTGTACTCCGAGAACTGCTGGAGTGTTGCACTAAAGAAGCACCTTTTACCTGCCCCCGCGGTAACAAGTACTGCCAGGTAGACGGCGTGGCAATGGGTTCTCCTCTCGGTGTACTCTTGGCAAACTTCTTCATGGGTTGCATCGAGGAGGAAGTTTTCAAGATAGTAAAAAAGCCGGATATATATTGCCGTTATATTGACGACATTTTCATCAAGACAAAGGACGCAGCCGAAGCAGAGCATCTTAGACTTCACCTCCAAGAAACATCTGGGCTAACATTTACTATGGAAAACAGCAAAGATGGAGCCATGCCCTTTCTCGACGTCCTAGTGCAACAAGAAGAAGGAAGATTTACCACCAGCGTCTACACAAAACCAACGAATCCTGGACTCTGCTTGAACGGACGAAGTGAGTGCCCCACGAGGTACAAGGATTCCATTATCTCAGCCTACATCAGAAGAGCGCTTACACACTGCAGCACGTGGAAACAAGTCCACCAAGAAATACAGCGCTCAACTCAAGTCCTCATAAACAACAATTTCCGTGAAAAGGACATCAACCGCCTAGTAAAGAAAATTGTCGACAGCTGGCATAACAAGAAGCAACAAGAGGATAAGAAAGGGAACATCAACATCTATCATCTATAAAGCAACTTTCTCTACCGCCTACGAAGAAGATGAGAGGGCCATCACGCAGATTGTAAAGAGGAACATCAAGCCTTCCGACCCTGACAAACAAGTTAAACTGATAATTTATTACAACACCAAGAAAACCAGCCATCTTCTTCTAAAAAATAACCCCTCAAAAGAGAAAGAGAGCCTTCAGAAGTCACATGTCATATATAGGTTTACGTGTAACCAAGGAAACTGTGAAGTCCTTCCCTCCACCTATGTTGGCATGACGACAACAAGACTCTCCCAACGACTAACTTTCCACCTCGCAACAGGAGCACCCAAGAAACATCTGAAGGAGAAGCATAACATAAACATCACAAGAGGAATGCTAGTAGATAAAACGGAGATCCTAACTACATGCCCAGACACCAGGCGTCTCCCCATCTTAGAAGCACTATATATAAAAGAGACAAACCCCACATTAAATCAACAATCCGAAGACCTACAAGCATTACCAAGCGCGCGTAGACCCAGCTTGGATAGCAACCCAGCACAGCCCGCGACAGCCGTCAGCCAATCAGAGACCAGGACGCGCAGCGGGGTGACAAGCCTACCGGTATGAATACACCCCCGCAATCAGCTTGAGCCATTCTCTCCGACACCCTCAACACGGATAGACCTTCGCTACTGAAGAAGGGTCAAGGACCCGAAATCGCGATCTAGCGAAAATGACTAGCTTCGGCGAAGTCATATAGCCAATTAAAAAAGAATATGACAATCATAAGATATAAGGAAAATATCTTAAGAAAAATAATAAATGCTCAACTAGCTATCACATTCAATGAGATATTTATTAGAGAAAGACTCCTGCCCATATACACCCTTAATATATATATATATATATATATATATATATATATATATATATATATATATATATATATATATATATATATATATATATATATATATATATATATATATATATATATATATATATATATATACATATATATATATATATATATATATATATATATATATATATATATATATATATATATATATATATATATATATATATATATATATATATATATATATATATATATATATACGAGTATATATATATATATATATATATATATATATATATATATATATATATATATATATATATATATATATATATATATATATATATATATATATATATATATATATATATATATATATATATATATATATCTGACCGCCTATCTTGCACTATTCTACAAAGTCCTATGCATTTCACGAATTTTATACTATTTAATTGTCAAGATTCATTCATGATTTATTTGTGTTATTTTCCTGGACCTTTTCCGAAACCTTCTGTTCACTAACCCTAATGACTGCATTTTCTGTTTAAATATCATCTATCCCATCTATACCATTCCCCATCGAAGGTTCGTGGTTGTAGGATACACCTGTGATATCGTAGAGGAAGCAACGAAGAGGTACATGAACATCCTTTCTAAGTCCACATCTTCTCAGGTGTGTTATAGCTATACGTATAGTGTTATTATAATTATTGATTAAAAATTGTTATCCGTATATCTGATAGAAATGGGTGGTGATAAATATGAAAAGAACACAATGATTTTGAAAAAAAAAAAAAAAAAAAAAAAAAAAAAAAAAATATATATATATATATATATATATATATATATATATATATATATATATATACATATATATATATATATATATATATATATATATATATATATATATATATATATATATATATATATATATATATATATATATATATATATATATATATATATATATATATATATATATATATATATATATATATATATATATATATATATATATATATATATATATATATATATATATATATATATATATATATATATATATATATATATATGGGTGTCTCAAAAAAATGTACTCACTCTTAGAATTATGAGAAAACCTTTATTTATGGACATAGAGTGAAATGAAATAGCATCGAATACATGAGACAAATGTGTTTGAAGAATCATGTTTGCGAATGTTCAAATTGATGACCATTATTGTCCAGACAACGCTGATAACGCGCACCAAGGGATTCGCAAACGTCGCGAAACATGTCATTAGGAATATCACGACATTGTCTTTCAATTTCTAATTTCAATGCATCAATTGTCCTTGGTTTGTTGGCATAAATGTTGTCTTTTAAGTATCCCCATAAAAAAAAGTCCATGGGTGTTAGGTCTGGGGAACGCGCAGGGTATTCAATGGGGCCCCTTCGTCCAATCCATGTGTCAGGAAACACTGCATCAAGGTAAGCTCGTACATCGCGATGGTAGTGGGGAGGTGCTCCATCTTGCTGAAAGTAAATATCGCTGTCTTCACCAAACATCTCTGTAATTTGTAGACCAACAAATTCCTGAAGCAAGTTGAGGTAGCTCTCACCATTGACAGTTTCGTTGAAAAAGAAAGGTCCTATGATGCCCAATGCGGATATTCCACACCACACTGTTACTCCTGGTAAGTTTACATGGCGTTCAATTGTTACGTGAGGATTTGCAGGACACCAGTACGTGCAATTATGGCGGTTAATGGTACCGTTTAATTTGAAGGTTGCTTCATCGCTCCACACAATTTTGTGTGCAAACTCGACATCGTCTGCACATTTTGCCAGGTACCATTCACAAAATTCGACTCTCCGGTCAGGATCGTCTTCGTTGAGAGCTTGACACAGCCTTGGAATGTAGCATTTCCAATGCAGACGCTTCATGATGCGGTTTACGCTATCTTTTGAGATGTGGGTTTCCCGAGCAGTTTGGCGAAGTGATTTCTGTGGTGATCGAAGGAGTGTTTCCTGCACCTGCAGTTCTTTTCCAGGGGACGTAGATGTCCGTGGTCGTCCTGAAAGTTTATTGTTGATATTCTGAACGGTTCCATCTGCTTCAAATTTGTCTCTGATGCGGGCAATGGTCCGACGCGTGGGTGGCGGTTTTGCAAATTGATTTGTGAACCGGCGTTGCACTTCAGTGGCGTTTTCGGTCTTCCAATAGCATTTCAGGACAAACTTTCTTTCTTCGAAACTAAGTTGATTTCCTGCCATAGCTTCAGTAATTCAGGATATCTGCAACACAAAAAAAGACTGAGTACATTTATAATAGTCATCAATTTGAACATTTGTCTCATGTATTCGATGCTATTTCATTTCGCTCTATGTTCATAAATAAAGGTTTTCTCGTCATTCAAAGAGTGAGTACATTTTTTTGAGACACCCTGTATATATATATATATATATATATATATATATATATATATATATATATATATATATATATATATATATATATATATATATATATATATATATATATATATATATATATATATATATATATATATATATATATATATATATATATATATATATATATATTTATTTATTTATTTATTTATATATATACTGAAAAAAACGACAAGCAAGAAAGATTCCACGACATATTTCATTGAATTTACATGAATGCTAGTTATCTAATGAGTTTGTTTTCCCTAAAACAGCGAGAAGCAGGAGAGGCATTGGAAGGAGGCTCAGGCATCCATGGTGTCTTGGGTCATCTCAATGTCAACCTGTTGGCAGAGTGTGAGGACTTCCCTTATCAGGGCATGGATGAGTACTATGAGCTGAAAGTGAGTAATATTGTTGTTGATTATATTGGTGGAATATCCTCTGACGGTTAAAAAAGAAAAAAAAAAGAAAAAAAAAAAAAATATATATATATATATATATATATATATATATATATATATATATATATATATATATATATATATATATATATATATATATATATATATATATATATATATATATATATATATATATATATATATATATACACACACACACACACACACACACACACACACACACACACACACACATAAAATAAAATAAGAATATATACATATAAAATAAAATAAAAATAAAATAACGTTAATGTTTTTGCTTCCAACTTTCAGTTTTGGTCAACAAGGGCGTGGTTGTACGTAATTTGGGTAGAAGAATAATCTTAGGAACATTTATGTTTTATTCATATAAATGAATGTACATATTATTTTGCAACAAACGGGGAAGGTGAGATGTAGGAATCGGAATGTATATAGTCAGTTGTAGCGACCAACACTGGTTCACAATCCAGAGCAGAGTGTGCAGAAGTAGCAAAACACTGAAATATCATTTTGTAAGAGAATCATCATTTGAGGTTTTGGATAAACACCAAGGTAGGCAGTTCCCTCACACTATAAAGTGACGGAAAGACTGGATGGAAAACTCATCCTACATACGAGAACGTACAGAGAAAGTACATATTTCTGAAAAAGCTGCATATATATGTATATATATATATATATATATATATATATATATATATATATATATATATATATATATATATATATATATATATATATATATATATATATATATATATATATACACACACAACCCAAGTTTAGCCCCTCACTCAGCTGCCACTGACTCGAGCCAGTTTCTTTAAGCTACCTCCTACGTAGCTCAGTGCAGGGCCCAAATACACAATTACAGGCACCTACTGGTTGCAAGCAACTGTGAAATCTATGAGGTCGCCATTCCATTTACCCGCCTATGGAGAGGGGAATATAACAAACACCAAACCAGCTCCTACTTGCTGATAAAGAATCGGAAACCATGTGCAATGGGGGTGTGGGGTGCGACAGCTAAGACAAAGGACACATAAGTATGAGGTTTATAATATTCTGTGAGCTATACCTCCCAATCAAGACAAAACTACCCACACTCACAGAACATTATATCCTCCTGCATTCGAATAGTTTATCTTCAGTCTCGTAGAGAACTACAGGCAGCTATGCACATGCAGAGTTTTAAAATCCTCTGATTTCAGAGTTCCCAGCACCAAACTCTGAAAGCCAGTAGCATTTAACAGCACAAAAACACTGATTACGCGCGTACACTACAACCGACAGGATCCGCGATGGTCAGAAAACCACACCCAGGCCCCCATCACGACACAATACCTATGACGCCGTGGCTGAGAGGGTAAGACTCGTAGTCCACCACAAATTTAATTGGCAAATACACTCAGCCAAGCCTGTGACTGGTGCTTATCCTACCTATCAATTGCAGGCGTTTACTGACACTAACATTTAAACATTAGTTAATAATAATGGCTCTCTAACTTATTCCCCTGACTCAGTCACTCTGCGTCCTTCCATTACAGCAACAAGTGCACGACTGGACAAAGGAAGCAGCGTCACTCGCGCCCAGAAATGCGGCAATGGGGAGACAAAGAGGGAGGGAGGGGATCAGGGAAGGAACAGAAGATTGGCAGGCAGCCAAAACTCTCGCCTCAGTCGCACAAGCCTGCTTTAAAAGGACGGCTGTCTTGCAAAAATTATTTTGCACTTGTGGGAGGGCTAGGTAAAATTGAATGAATCTGTGGGGGAGGCCAACCCTTCTATAATATTATATTTCGACCTTAATAGCAGGGAACAAAGGGGAATTGACAAATTACTATGGGAAGAAGACTAGGTAAGCGCGTGGGATTTTAAGGTAAACTGGGGAAGGCGGCCAGACACTTATCACGCCTCAGACATCCGTTTTCTCTCGCACTCTCTTCGTTCCTTCTCTTTCTGATGATTTCTTCTTGTTCTCCCTCTCTCTCATCTCTACTGATAAACCAACGCCTGACCCACCCCCAGACAGGCTGTCACCGATCCCGCCAGTTGTCCCACTCAACCAGTGGGACACTGGTCGGTGCGCCAGTACGTGGTCATGTGCCCACGTAGCCGCTTCCTTCAAGGTTTGAAACCTTTTTTTTCCTGGTGCATCTGTACAAGCTCCTTCTTAGCCATATTAATAAACTTCTCCATTATCATGAGCTCTTTTAACTCACAATAGGAAGTGGTCTGCTCGCTAGCAATCCATTTCTGAAAGTCTTCTTGAGATAGCGAACACATTCGAGGTAAGAGTCACTAAGCATTTTCTTCCCTCCACGAAACTTAAATTATACGCTTCTGGCCGCAGCTCGTAAGGTCTCAGGTTGCCATCCTTAAACTCCTCATAATCCTGTAAATCTTCCACAGACATCCTATCATAAACTTCCAGTGCCTTACCTCTCAACATATTAGCAAAAAGGCCAACCCATCTCTCCTGAGGGCGATCAAATTCAGTTGCCTTCTTTTCAAATCTCTTGAACCATTCTTTCACCTTCTTTTCATCAAACTCAGGTATCAGTTTGAGACACCGTACCATCTGACTTTTTACTATATATTTCCTCACTCCTTCTCTCCTCAAACCATGAGGTGAATTATCCTATATTCAAGTCTTCTCCAACTCAAACATTCTGTTCTCAGCCTCCTCGTCCTCATACATTCTTGCCTCCTCCTCCTCCGCCTTTCTCTCCGCCTTATGCCTCCTGGCTTCTCTAGCCTTCTCAGCTTTCAATCTCCTTTCCTCAGCTTCAGCTTCCCACTCCATTTTCCTCATCTCCAGATTCAATCTCAATTCCTCAAAGATTTTATCTATTTGGGAAAATCCATCAATACTATTGGTAGGACTGACACGGCCTTAGACACTGTCTGTGGGACTATGTGGCCTGACACCAAACTGTGCCAGATCTACATTGCCACTCATGGCAGAGTGAGGAGACTCAGGTCGCGAGCCACTCCTGCTACAAGCCTTCCCTTTGTGTAAGGGCACATTAAGGACAACCAAACAAACGACAAACAACTGTGTCTCCCATGTAGCTACAAGACTTCTAGCAATCCTGGCGAGGTCACCCATTCTGTTACAACTCAGGATCAGTCCCTCTGACTTGGGTCAACTTACCTAAGCTACCTCACATGTAGCTTAATGCAGGGCACAAATACACGAATACAGGCACCTACCGGTTACCAGCAACTATCAAATCTATGAGGTCGCCACCCCATTTACCCGCCCACGGAGAAGGAAATATACCAAACACTAAACCAACTCCTACTTGCTGAGAAAGAATTGCAAACCATGTACTGCCATGTGTCTTACTATGCTAAGACAAAGGACACACAAATATGAGATTTATAATATTCTGTGAGCTGCCTCCCACGAGAGACAAATCCATCCACACTCACACAACATTATATCCAGCATGTGAATAGTCTACCTGCAGTCTCCTAGAGGACTAAAGGAAGCTACGCACATACAGATTTATGAAATTCTCTGGCTTCAGAGCTCCCAGCAGCAAACTCTGAAAGCCAGTAGCATTTAAATGAGCGAAAATGCTGTTTACACACGTACACCACAACCGACAGGACCCGAGATGGTCAGAAAACCTCACTCAGGCCTCCAACACGACACAACCCCTAGGACACGTGACGGAGAGGGTAAAACTCATAGTCTACCACATATGTAATTGGCAGTTTGGCCCACACACTCAACTAAACCTTTGAAGTGTGCTTTTCCTACCTAGCATAGGCAGGGGCTTACTGCTACTAACACTCAGGCAATAGTCAATAATAATGCCTATCGGCATTATTATAATAATAATCCATATGCCGATACTCTGTCACTCAAATAAATTATCTGCGTCCTTCCCTTGCAACGAGTGCCCAACTAAAAAAAAAAAAAAAGAAAAAAAAAAAACAAGCGTCAACTGCGCCCACAAGTGCGGTGGCTGAGTCGAATGGGGGAGAAAGAATGAGGAAGGAATAAGAGAGGTTGTTATGTAGCCAGTACGCTCGCCTCACTCGCACAAGCTTGCTCTAAAAAGGCCGCTGTATTGCAAAAATAATTTTGCACTTATGGGAGGGGCTGGATAAAATTAAACCCTTTTGTTATATCATACATCGATCTCAAAAAGAGGGCACGAAAAGAAATTGACAAAAGAAAAAAAAAAGATGGACAAGTACTTATCGCTTCTCGGACATCTTGTGTCTTCTCTCGCTCCCTCTTAGCTCCTCTTTCTGTTGCTTTCTTCTTGCTCTCCCTCTCTCTCCACTCTACTGGAGCCACTAGTGACTTATAAGAATATATATATATATATATATATATATATATATATATATATATATATATATATATATATATATATATATATATATATATATATATATATATATATATATATATATATATATATATATATATATATATATATATATATATATATATATATATGCAAACACACGCACAAAGTAAGTGGAAAGTAACTAGGCGTTAAAAAAAAAAATAGTAATAAAATCCATATTTCTATAGCAAATTTATTGAAAAGAAATAATACATGTTCCTTATTCCATGGGAAAATAAATGCAAAATCTTCATATTTCAACGTAAGCACCGGTGATACTGAAAATTGCTTATACAATTTTCAGTATTAAGGGTCATCGGTCCATATCTTCTATGTGACATATGAATGCGGACCGCTATCTTCAGATGCTTGAAAATTACGTGTGGCCCGCAGTGTCTGGCTGGGATAACATTGGTGACCTGATATTCATGCAGGATGGTGCACCACCCCATTTTGCTTCTATTGTGCGTACGTGGTTAGACTAAAATTTTCCATGACGTTGGATGAGACGACTTGTACTTGATGAATGGCCTCCAAATAGTTCAGATCTCACTTCATGTGATTTTTACCTGTGGCGTTACATAAAAGAGGAAGTGTACGAGCCTAAAACTCGCACACTGGAGGACTTGAGACATTGATTAAGAAAAGTTCTCAATAATATCACCTGATGACGTCCTTCAGAAGGTTGTTCATTCCATCCCTGGCCGTTTCAGAAAACTGATTGACGATTCTTACGCTGAAATATGAAGATTTACATTTATTTTCCCATGCAAATAAAGGACATGTATTATTTGTTTTCAATAAATTTGTAATAGGAATATGGATTTTATTGCTAATTTTTAATGCCCAGTTACTTTCCACCTACCCTATATATATATATATATATATATATATATATATATATATATATATATATATATATATATATATATATATATATATATATATATATATATATATATATATATATATATATATATATATATATATATATATATATATATATATATATATATATACTCGTATATATATATATATATATATATATATATATATATATATATATATATATATATATATATATATATATATATATATATATATATATATATATATATATATATATATATATATTTTCATGCTAACTGCTCTTCTGACCTTCCTAATTGCATGCCTCACCTCCTCCCGCGGCCTCGGTGCACAAGACTTTCTTCTTTCTCTCACCCCTATTCCGTCCACCTCTCTAATGCAAGAGTTAACCAGTATTCTCAATCATTCATCCCATTCTCTGGTAAACTCTGGAACTTCCTGCCTGCTTCTGTATTTCCACCTTCCTATGACATGAACTCCTTCAAAAGGGAGGTTTCAAGACATTTATCCTTCAATTTTTGACTACCACTTTGGACCCTTTTCTGGGACTGGCATCTCAGTGGGTTTTTTATATATATTTTTATTGGGGTTTTGTTGCCCTTGGCCAGTGTCCCTCCTACATAATATATATATATATATATATATATATATATATATATATATATATATATATATATATATATATATATATATATATATATATATATATATATATATATATATATATGCGTGTGTGTGTGTGTGTGTGTGTGTGTGTGTTTGTTATGGGAAAGAATTACCTAGCAGCGAAAAAAACTATGATAAGTATTATGTATAGCATCGAATTTTTTTCTGTGTGTGTGTGTGTGTGTGTGAGTGTGTGTGTGATTACGGCTTTTCCTGCTGACACTTTTCAGGTGGCTACCCCAGACGCGCCAGGGGAGGCTTCCCTTACCGCTTACAGTGTATGGGGCATCGTAAGAGGCCTGGAGACGTTCTCGCAACTTGTGCAATCAGATTCCTCTAGTCTCAAAATTATGAGTGCAGAGATCATGGACTTTCCTAGGTTCAGTTACAGGTGGGTAAAAAAAAAAAAAGTATATATATATATATATATATATATATATATATATATATATATATATATATATATATATATATATATATATATATATATATATATATATATATATATATATATATATATGAGTGCTTTCTCGTTCTAGTGAGGCAGATTTTTGCAATATAAAATAAAGAAACGCATCAAATATAATGAATCGTGTAAAAAAAATTTACAGTTTGTTCTTACCGACAGATTTTTTTTTTTTTTTAATGAAACTCTTAAGATATAGAAAGTTATTAATCATATAAACAAAAATAAATAAATAAAATGAAGACTGATTAAATGTCATGTCCTACGTCAATAAAACACTCATTTACCCTTGAGACACTTCGAACCGTTTAATAAATGCTACACAAATATTGCACCCAAGCTGTACAAAAATATATCACCTTTCACTATTAATTCAAATTTTTTTTTTCATAGTGACCAGATATTGTCCCCAATATCTAGCTTTAAGCATTAGGTCATTTAAAAACAAAACCCAAAAATTCACTCGATATTAAACTATTAAATAATTAAAGCCAACATTTACTTTCTGGACTCTTCAGTTTCCTTATTTTTAATCAATCTACTGACTCAGTTGTATTTCTACAATAATTATACAATGCAAATGTAACTCATATCTATAAAAGAAATATAATAAAATAAGTAAAACCAAATACGTACCCAGACATATCATTGGCAATGAATATAAACTTATCTTTTTTTTAATTCGTTATATATATATATATATATATATATATATATATATATATATATATATATATATATATATATATATATATATATATATATATATATATATATATATATATATATATATATATATATATATATATATATATATATATATATATATATATATATATATATATATATATATATATATATATATATATATATATATATATATATATATATATATATATATATATATATATATATATATATATATATATATATATATATATATATATATATATATATATATATATATATATATATATATATATATATATATATATATATATATATATATATATATATATATATATATATATATATATATATATATATATATATATATATATATATATATATATATATATATATATATATATACATATTTTTTTTTTTTTTATGTAGGAAGGACACTGGCCAAGGGCAACAAAAATCTAATAAAAAAAATGCCCACTAAAAGGCCAAACCCATAAAAGGGTCAAAGCAGTGGTCAAAAATTGGTGGATAAGTGTCTTGAAACCTCCCTCTTGAAGAAATTCAAGTCATAGGAAGGTGGAAATACAGAAGCAGCTAGCGAGTTCCAGAGTTTACCAGAGAAAGGGATGAATGATTGAGAATACTGGTTAACTCTTGCGTTAGAGAGGTGGAGAGAATAGGGGTGAGAGAAAGAAGTAAGTCTTGTGCAGCGAGGCCGCGGAAGGAGGGGAGGCATGCAGTTAGCAAGATCAGAAGAGCAGTTAGCATGAAAATAGCGGTAGAAGACAGCTAGATATGCAACATTGCGGTGGTGAGAGAGAGGCTGAAGACAGTCAGTTAGAGGAGAGGAGTTGATGAGATGAAAAGCTTTTGATTCCACTCTGTCTAGAAGAGCAGTATGAGTGGAATCCCTCCAGACATGTGAAGCATACTCCATACATGGACGGATAAGGCCCTTGTACAGAGTTAGCAGCTCGCGGGGTGAGAAAAACTGGCGAAGACGCCAGAACACCTAACTTCATAGAAGCTGTTTTAGCTAGAGATGAGATGTGAAGTTTCCAGTTCAGATTATAAGTAAAGGACAGACCGAGGATGTTCAGTGTAGAAGAGGGGGACAGTTGAGTGTCATTGAAGAAGAGGGGATAGTTGTCTGGAAAGTTGTGTCGAGTTGATAGATGGAGGAATTGAGTTTTTGAGGCATTGAACAATACCAAGTTTGCTCTGCCCCAATCAGAAATTTTAGAAAGATCAGAAGTCAGGCGTTCTGTGGCTTCCCTGCGTGATATGTTTACCTCCTGAAGGGTTGGACGTCTATGAAAAGACGTGGAAAAGTGCAAGGTGGTATCATCAGCGTAGGAGTGGATAGGACAAGAAGTTTGGTTTAGATCATTAATGAATAATAAGAAGAGAGTGGGTGACAGGACAGAACCCTGAGGAACACCACTGTTAATAGATTTAGGAGAAGAACAGTAACCGTCTACCACAGCAGCAATAGAACGGTCAGAAAGGAAACTTGAGATGAAGTTACAGAGAGAAGGATAGAAACCGTAGGAGGGTAGTTTGGAAATCAAAGCTTTGTGCCAGACTCTATCAAAAGCTTTTGATATGTCCAAGGCAACAGCAAAAGTTTCACCAAAATCTCTAAAAGAGGATGACCAAGACTCAATAAGGAAGGCCAGAAGATCACCAGTAGAGCGGCCTTGAAGGAACCCATACTGGCGATCAGATAGAAGGTTGTGAAGTGATAGATGTTGAAGAATCTTCCTGTTGAGGATAGATTCAAAAACTTTAGATAGGCAGGAAATTAAAGCAATAGGACGGTAGTTTGAGGGATTAGAACGGTCACCCTTTTTAGGAACAGGTTGAATGTAGGCAAACTTCCAGCAAGAAGGAAAGGTATATATATATATATATATATATATATATATATATATATATATATATATATATATATATATATATATATATATATATATATATATATATATATATATATATATATATATATATATATATATATATATATATATATATATATATATATATATATATATATATATATATATATATATATATATATATATATATATATATATATATATATATATATTTTTTTTTTTTTTTTTTTTTTTTTTTTTTTTTTTTCTAATTTATTTATTTATTTATTAATTTTTTTTTTAAGTTCATCAACTATATCAAAACAAAATAAATTCCAAATCCTTAACAGTTTGATTTCTGACAAGACCTAAAAATATTTGAAGCTTTAAACTTTTTTTTTTTTTCTAAGAAATTCACAATAATATGGTTGAACAGAATTCCTTGCTAAGTATTTATGTGGACTTCGCTAAAGTATTTGATACTATAAAACAAGGCATTCTATTATTTAAGTTACACCGTAAGATTAATATTTCAAAATTGGTTCAAAAGCTACATCGAACATTGTAAGACCACATCATCACCGCGAGAAATTATATACGGACTACCACAGGTCATTCTATTTTTATTATACATAAATTAACTCCCCTTAATATTTAACCATTTCAAAAATGCATTTGTTGAGAATTCTAACTTCTACCTATGTGCAGATCTTGTTGATATTATTTTTGGGGCTAACACAGATATAGTTGTTTTCTGATTGTGCAACACATTAACAATAAAAAAAATAAATAAATAAATTAGAGAGAGAGAGAGAGAGAGAGAGAGAGAGAGAGAGAGAGAGAGAGAGAGAGAGAGAGAGAGAGAGAGAGAGAGAGAGAGAGAGACGTACACATATAAAATCACTAACAGAATTGCAATGAAGCTCCTGTCATCTTTAATAATATCATGATTAATCATTCAAGTCAACATTATCTTCTAGAAATAAATTTCGACGAAACACTCAGTTTTAAGTCTCGCATAATAGAATCTCCCTTCAGTTTTTTAATTGAATGTCTCCCTTCTTTAACGAGTAGAAGACTTCATGCGTGCTGTACTACTAAAATTCCAGTATAAAGCTCACATACTTTCGCATCTTTCATACTACACGTTTGTATGGTGCAATCCTTCACGCTTGCTAGCTCTTGTCAAACTTCTGAAGATTTTTTTTTTTTTAAGGATTATTACAAACAGTAATTTTCTTGACCACACATAACTTTTATTTAAGGACATATACATTCTAAAATGATTTAATTTCAACAAACTATAGGTTTTATAAGTACCAGGGAATGTATGGGCGTTGAGGCTCACATGCAAGCACAAAACAATAATTCTACACGTATCAGTATTATAGTATCTCTTTATTATTTGATATTTTTCGGGAATTTCTTTAATTTACAAGTCCTAATATCTGTAACGCCAATCCTGAAAGCGTATAGGACGTCACCATCACTTACTCGTTTCTAATACATTACAATATAATAAAGTATAATATAATACGAGTTACATAATTTCTTCTTACTAACTTTATTATTCGTCTCTCTCTCTCTCTCTCTCTCTCTCTCTCTCTACCTATCAAATTATGATATGGGATTTCGCCCCAGGTTTTCCTGTCAGAGTATTTATAACACACTTGACAACAAGCTACTTCAAATAGCAGTCTTTTGCGATCTAATCAAGGCATTTGATTTGATCTCCCACAACATCTTTGTTTACGGAATACGCGGTACTCCTCACAAGTGGTTCAAGAGCTATATCAGTAATCGGAAACAATTCTCTTATTTCAAGAATATGTTCTCCCCATACAACAATATTACATGTGGTGTTCCTCAAGGATCTGTTCTTGGCCCGATTCTTTTCTTATTATATATTAATTATATTCTTCAAGCCAGCAATAAATTTAAATTCCTGCTCTTCGCTGACGACACAACCATTTTTATCTAATGCCATAACCTAGTAAACATTTCTCGCATTTTAAATTCTGAACTAATTAACAAATAAGATTGGCTTAAGAGTAACAAATTGACTCTGAATATTAATAAAACCCAGTTTATGATGTCTAGCCCTCTCATGACACATCTTGGACACACATTAGTTAAGATGAATAATATTACTTTACATGAAACTTTTGAATATAGATTCCTGGGCATACTTATAAATAAAAAAATGAAGTGGAAAAATCATCTAGACACATAAACATCTAAATTATCATTATCAACGGGAATTATATACCATCTAAGGACCTATCTAAATGGAGGTTGTCTACGCCAAATTTACGTTACATTAATATACCCTCATCTACTGTACTGTTCTGCCTTATGAGGAGGCGCCTACAAAACTTTCATTGAAAACCTATTCATCTCTTAAAAAAAAAAAAAAAAAATACGTACCATGTTCCTCAAAAAAAAAAAAAAAGCTTTGATCACACATCACATTTTCACTGACTTCGAAATTTTAAAACTTCGAGATATTTTTTCCTTACAAACCAATATATTCGTATATAGATCTACATACTCATCACCAATAGTCTCCAGCTTTACACCAATGCCACAAACCTGTAACACATGCCGAAACAATACCCTACGCATACCACTGTGTCGGACAACACATGCACAACAAAGTGTCTTGTTCAGAGGAAGCAAGTACTGGAACAGTCTGCCTCAGAATATCACCTCTATCGCTAACTTAAATTGTTTTAGAAATCGGCTAAAAAGCACACTGCCCCTTAATTATAATGAATAAGTATTTATGACTATCCTCTTGATATTCTATACGTTTTATTAAATATATTTATGTTTGTATATGTGCGTTTTGTACTGGTGTACGTACTCGTGTGTGCGATTGCATGTAAACTTGTGTGCGAGTATGCATATATTTAGTGTGTGCGTATGTATACATGTTTGTGTGCGGGTATGCATGTATTTATTATATGTACGTATGTATAGTTGTGAGCGAGTAGGTAGGTATTTATGCGCGTATATATGTATATTTGTAGGCGTGTATGTATTTATGTGCGTATGTGTGTGTGTACTTGTGTGCGTGTATGTATGTATTTATGTGCCTATTCATGTATGTATTTATGTGCGTATGTATTGTATGTACTTATGTGTGTACATGTTCATATCCGAATTTGTGTGTGTGTGCTTGTGCACGTAATGTACGCATGTAGTTGTATATTCGTAATACATGTACGTAATGTAAGTATACATGAATGTGTGTATGTATGTGCATCTGTAAGTTTCTATATGCGATTGTGTGCATATGTACGTGCGTGTGTGTATTCACTGCAAAGATGTACATTTGTTTTTGTGTATGTGTATATATGTGTGTGTGTGTGTGTGTGTGTGTGTGTGTGTGTGTGTGTGTGTGTGTGTGTGTGTGTGTGTGTGTGTGTGTGTGTGTGTGTGTATGTGTGTATGTGTATGTATGTGTGTGTACATGTACGTATCTATGTATGTGTGCATGTATGTATATACATGTATATACATAAAGAGTATTTGGTTACTTAGGTATTTTTACATATACTCGTACATATTATATATATATATATATATATATATATATATATATATATATATATATATATATATATATATATATATATATATATATATATATATATATATATATATATATATATATATATATATATATATATATATATATATATATATATATATATATATATATATATATGTTTTGTTGTTTTTGCATATAATCTTGTATATTCTGTTGATTATTTATAAAAGATATGAGAGGCCGAAACCTGTTCCGTGCTATATCATACTAACTTTAGTAAACATTATTCAGGTCCTACGAAAGCTGTAGCTTATTGGACCTAGCTGCATTACCATCACTTGTAAGTAATCAAATGTAATGTGATTAATGGCCAAATAAATATAATCTCTCTCTCTCTCTCTCTCTCTCTCTCTCCAGTTCTTTTCTTTCTTGTGGAAAACACGGCAAAACTATATATTGCTAACTAGTAAGTACATATTACCATTTTTATGGTATCTCATGAGAACACTGGTGCCTGTTGTCCTCATTTTTCTGTCCTGTCACCCACTCTCTTTCTATTATTCATAAGTGATCTCCTAAATCAAACCTCGTCTTCTGATCATTCCTACGCTGATAACACCACCCTGCACTTTTCCACGTCTTTTCGTAGACGTCCAACCTTTCAGGAAGTAAATAGCTAACGAAGGAAAGCCACAGAGTGCCTGACTTCTGATCTGTCTAAAATTTCTGACTGGGGCAGAGCAAATGCCTCAAAAAGTCAATTCCTCTATCTATCAACTCAACATAACCTTCCAGAAACCTATCCTCTCTTCTTCAGTGACACTCAACTGCCCCACTTTTTTCTACACAGAACATCCTCGGTCTGCCCTTTACTTATAATCTAAACTAGAAACTTCACATCTCATCTTTAGCTAAAACAGCTTCTGTGAAATTTGGCGTTCTGAGTTGTCTCCGCCAGTTTTTCTCACCCCCAGCAGCTAACTTTGTACATTGCAGTATCCTTCACATGTATGGGCAGGTTCCACACATACTGTGCTTTTAAACAGGGTGGAATCAAATTATTTTTGTCTTATCAACTCATCTCCTCTAACCAACTGTTTTCAGCTTCTTTCTCATCGTTGCAATGTTGCATCTCTAGCTATCTTCTACCGCTATTTTCACGCTAACTACTCTTCTGATTTTGCAAACTGCATGTCTCCCCTCCTCCCGCGGCCTCGTTGCAGAATACTTTCTTCTTTCTCTCATTCGTGTTCTGTCCACCTCTCTAATGCAAGAGTTAACATGTATTCTCAAATATTCATTCCTTTCTCTGGTAAACTCTGGAACTCCCTCTTGCTTCTATAATTCCTACTTCCTATGACTTGAACTCTTTCTAGAGGGAGGTTGCAAGACACTTATCTTCTATTATTTGATTTCTCTATCTTAATTTTTTGGGGGGGACCTGGCATTAAAAGGGCCTTTTTTTTTCATTTTTTTTAACATTTTTTTGGGGCCATGACCCTCTTGAAAAAAAAAAAAAAAAAAAAAAAAAAAAAAAAAAAAAAATATATATATATATATATATATATATATATATATATATATATATATATATATATATATATATATATATATATATATATATATATATATATATATCGATGGCAGCGATCATGTATGTATCTCTAATTCAAGTCATAACTCATTTTGAAAGTCGGACTCTGTCCTCAAGATGTGATTGCTTTCAGAGGCCTAATGTTGGACACATCGCGACACTTCCTGCCACGGGCCAAGATCCAAGAAACCCTTGACCTTATGGCCATGAATAAGTTTAATGTCTTCCATTGGCACATCGTGGACGACCAGAGTTTTCCTTACGTTAGCACTGCCTTTCCAGATCTCAGGTGGGCAATCAACGTTTACGTACATGTCCTCTACCATTTTAACAAAATATTCAAATTTGGATTATTTAAATTTGAGCATTATATATATATATATATATATATATATATATATATATATATATATATATATATATATATATATATATATATATATATATATATATATATATATATATATATATATATATATATATATATATATATATATATATATATATATATATATATATATATGTGTGTGTGTGTGTGTGTGTGTGTGTGTGTAAGAGATATACAGTACAGATAAGAATAATCTAAGAGACAATCTGACGTCGGGGACAGGTGTTACAAAATTCGAGAAGCAAGAGTGTGTATGTATATTGTTATGAGTAGCACTATAGAGAACATAGGTTATATATTACTTTTCTGCAGTTCTTACCTTTCTCATAAGATACAGCTTTTTATTCTGAGCATTTTCAATCCCATATATTCCGGTGCGGAAGAATTAATGCTGATTGGTACCTTTGAATGAAGATAATGGCATGGGCACATCTGTCTCTAAAAGATGAAATCTTCGCTCAAACCTTTGCTAAAATCTCTACGATTCAGGGTTTGTTCCTCCCTCTCCTCCACCCTCTGACTATTTCATTAAAATTCTTCGTAACTATGTTTTCCATGCCCTCACTTATGGACTTGATGGGGTCCCTCCTATTGTTCTCCGAAACTGTGACTCGGTGCTTGCACCTTGCCTACTCAAACTTTTTCAGCTCTGTCTGTCAATATCTACCTTTCATGTAGGAAGTTTTCCTACATTCAGCCTGTTCCTAAAAAGGGTGACCGTTCTAATCCCTCAAACTACCGTCCTATTGCTTTAATTTCCTGCCTATCTAAAGTTTTTTAATCTATCCTCAACAGAAAGATTCTTAAACATCTATCACTTAACCTTCTATCTGATTGCCAGTATGGGTTCCGTCAAGGTCGCTCTATTGGTGATTTTCAAGCTTTCCTTACTGAGTCTTGGTCATCCTCTTTTAGAGATTTTGTTGACTCTTTTGCTGTTGCTTTGGATATATCAAAAGCTTTTGATAGAGTCTGGCACAAAGCTTTGATTTCCAAACTACCCTCCTACGGCTTCTATCCTTCTCTCTTTAACTTCATCTCAAGTTTCCTTTCTGACCGTTCTATTACTGCTGTGGTAGATGGTCACTGTTCTTCTCCTAAATCTATTAACAGTGGTGTTCCTCAAGGTTCTGTCCTGTCACCCACTCTCTTCTTATTATTCAACAATACCTTCTAAACCAAACTTCTAGTCCTATCCTCTCCTACGCTGATGATACCACCCTGCACTTTTCCACGTCTTTTCATAGACGTCCAACCCTTCAGGAAGTAAACATTTCACGCGGGTAAGCCACAGAACGGGTGACTTCTGATCTTTCTAAAATTTCTGACTGGGGCAGAGCAAACTTGGTATTGTTCAATGCCTCAAAAACTCATTTTTTTAATTCGACACAACCTTCCAGACAACTATCCCCTCTTCTTCAGTGACACTCACCTGCCCCCCCCCTTTTCTACACTAAACATCCTCGGTCTGACCTTTAATTATAATCCGAACTGGAAACTTCACATCTCATCTCTAGCTAAAACAGCTTTAAGTTAAGCTTTCTGAGACGTTTCCTCCAGTTTTTTTCTTACCCTCCTCCCTCAGCTGCTAACTCTGTACAGGGGCCTTATCCGTCCACGTATGGAATATGCTTCACATGTCTGGTAGGATTTCACTCATACCGCTTTTCTAAACAGGGTGGAATCAAAAGCTTTTCGACACATCAACTCCTCTCCTCTATCTGACTGTCTTCAGCCTCTCTCTCATCGCCGCAATGTTGCATCTCTAGCTGTCTTCTACCGCTATTTTCATGCTAACTGCTCTTCTGATCTTGCTATCTGCATGCCTTCCCTCCTCCCGCGGCCTCTCTGCACAAGACTTTCTTCTTTCTCTCACCCTTATTCTGTCCACCTCTCTAATGCAAGAGTTAACCAGCATTCTCAATCATTCAAGAATTTATCTGGTAAACTCTGGAACTCCCTGCCTGCTTCTGTATTTCCACCTCCTTGAAGAGGTTTCAAGACACTTATCCCTCAATTTGTTGCTACCGCTTTGGACCCTTTTCTGGGACTGGCATCTCAGTGGGCTTTTTTTTTTTTTATTTCTATTCTTTTTTTTTTTTGTTGCCCTTGGTCAGTGCCCCTCATATGTGTGTATATATATATATATATATATATATATATATATATATATATATATATATATATATATATATATATATATATATATATATATATATATATATATATGTATATATATATATATATATATATATATATATATATATATATATATATATATATATATATATATATATATATATATATATATATATATATATATATATATATATATATATATATATATATATATATATATATATATATATATATATATATATATATATATATATATATATATATATATATATATATATATATATATATATATATATATATATATATATATATATATATATATATATATATATATATATATATATATATATATATATATATATATATATATATATATATATATATATATATATATATATATATATATATATATATATATATATATATATATATATATATATATATATATATATATATATATATATATATATATATATATATATATATATATATATATATATATATATATATATATATATATATATATATATATATATATATATATATATATATATATATATATAATAAATTAAAAAAAAATATATATATATACTCGTATATATCTATATATATATATAAATATATATATATATATATATATATATATATATATATATATATATATATATATATATATATATATATATATATATATATATATATATATATATATATATATATATATATATATATATATATATATATTTTTTTTTTTTTTTTTTTTTTCTATTTATTTATTTATTTTTTCAGCCTATCAGGGATCTTTGTCTCGTCGAAGAACAGACACTCGGATTGAATATGAATCAGTCTAGCTGAGATGTCCATGTGTGGCGGTTTCACGGATTATTTTCGGTTATTTCCTGAAGAAGGCAGAGAGAGAGAGAGAGAGGAAAAAAAAAAGCATAAGAACATAAGAACATAAGAAATAAGGGAAGCTGCAAGAAGCGACCAGGCTTACACGTAGCAGTCCCTGTACGAAATATACCTACCTATTTCCACCCATCATCCCCATCCATAAATTCGTCTAATCTTCTCTTAAACCTCCCTAATGTCTTAGCACTAACAACATGATTACTGAGTCCGTTCCACTCATCTACCACTCTATTTGAGAACCAATTTCTTCCTATCTCTTTCTTAAACCTAAATTTTTTCATGCTTGAACCCGTTATTTCTTGTTCAATCCTGGTTGCTGGTCTTAAGAATTTTGGTTACATCCTCTTTGTTATAACCCTTATACCACTTAAAGATTTTTATCAGGTCCCCTCTTAACCTACGTCTCTCTAAAAAATGTAAATTTAACAGCTTTTATCTCGCCTCGTAAGGAATACTCCTCATTCCCTGCATCCTTTTAGTCATTCTCCTCTGTACTGATTCTAATAGACCTATATCTTTCCTGTAATGTGGGGACCAGAACTGCACAGCGTAGTCTAGGTGAGGTCTGACCAACGCCAAGTATAATTTAAGAACATAAGAACAGGTCATGGTTCCTCAGTCTCAGGTCAGGGTTCCTAGTGAACGGACGTGTTTAGTGAGCAGTGACCTGACGCTAATATAGCTGGCTAGTGTAGACATGGCGCCTTGTGTTGCTGAGTCGTCTGGTTGTGTTAGTTCTCCTGTTCTCGAGGCCTTCGTTGCGAAGGTGTCAAAGGTGGAGGCTGAGTTCCATCGAAGGATCTCGGAGGTGCAGGCTGAGTTTCGTGAGAGGATCTCAGACCTGCAGGCTGAGTTCTGTGAGAGGATCTCAGCACCTGTGGGAGGGTCGTGCCCCACCGTCACCTTACCTAGTAAGGCGACGGAGGAGCAGTGGTCGGTGGTGTGCAGGGGAGCCAAGAGGGTGAAGGTCCTCAGGGCACCTTACGTGGAGACGAAGAATCCCTTCAATGTGCTGGAGGAAGGGAAGGAGAAGGAGGTGGACATAGCAGGAGGAGGCAAGAAGGAGGGGGCAGATGCAGTTACCCTGCCCCAAGGTAGAGTGCTTGTGTTTGGAGATAGTCAGGTTAAGCACTTAGATAGTGCGTTCTGTGCTAGGGATAGGAAGCGTAGGTCGAAGGTGTGTTTGCCGGGGGCCGGGATAGGGAAGGTAGCTGATAGGCTAGACACGTGCTTGGAAAAAGATGGGACCAAGCCCATTGTTTTTCTCAGTGTGGGAGGGAATGACCTTGGTAAGGTCAGGAGTGAGGAGCTTATCGGGAGGTTTCGACAGGCTTTGGATAGGATTAGGGACAAGGGAGGGATCCCCGTGGTATGTGGCGTCTTGCCGAGGAGGGGAGTTGGTGCTGAGTGGCTGTCCAGGGCTATTACGGTGAATCGCAGGCTCGCGAATCATTGTAAGAGTAGTGGATGGACGTTCATCGACAACAGGGACCTTTTCTATGGTAGGGACACTTTGTACGCCAGGGATGGAGTGCATTTGTCACGCCAGGGTGTTCGTGTTTTGGCCGAAACACTCGAGCGGGAGGTAACTGCACTCCAGCACTTTTTTCGTTAGTCGGGAGGGAAGAAGGGTTGTGAGGAGAAGGCGAGGGGCAAATTAGTTAAATCTAGAAAGGTAGCTAGCTCAGGGAAGGTGAGAAATAGCTTAAGTGTTTACTAAACAAACTGTAGAAGTATTCTGAATAAAACATACTTGCTTAGAGGAATAGCGAGTGTAGAGAATTTTGATATCATTGCTTTAACTGAAACTTGGTTAGATATATCAGGAAACGTATTTAATCCAGAGGTTAAGATAGATGGTTATGCAATGTTCTATAAAGACAGGGAAAACAGGAGAGTAGGAGGCGTCGCGTTATACGTTAGGGACACATTACAGTGTTGTATGAACAGTAGAATTAAAACAGATAACAAAACAGAGTCGATATGGGTAGATATGAAGGAAGGATCGCAGTCAGTAGTACTAGGGGTAGTTTACAGACCACCGACCAGTACAGAGGAAATTAACACCTCACTGTGGCAGGAATTAAATAGAGCAGGCAGGTACAGTCAGGTATGTGTGGTAGGAGATTTTAATTTTAGGAATATCGACTGGAGCCTGATGGTGGGTAACAAGGAAGCAGAGGAATTTCTTAAGGTAATTCAGGATAATTTTTTAAAACAGGTAGTCGTAGAACCCACAAGGGGGAATAATATTCTAGATTTAATTCTTACTAACAGGGAGGAAGCAGTCACGCAGGTAGAGCTTGGAGGACAGCTAGGTAACAGTGACCATAGGGAAATTAGGTACAATCTAGAATGGGAAGAAACCGTTAGAAATAAAAACACTAGTAAAATACCTGACTTTAGGAGAGCAGATTTTGAAGAATTAAAAAGGTACCTCCAAGGAGTGGACTGGCAAAGGATGCAGGGTGAGGTCAGGTCAGGGACGGAGTTCAGAGAGATAAGGCAGGAAGAGGGAGGTGAGGTGAGGCTCCAGAAGGGAGGAGGAAAGAGGAAGGGGGTAGATAGGTGTGAATATGTTGGAATGTCAGGTCATGCTGAAATGAGAGAGGTAAGGTCGAGGTCGAGATGAATCACGCTGAACTCTTTCTAATTCATAAATGTCTTTCAGAGAGAGAGAGAGAGAGAGAGAGAGAGAGAGAGAGAGAGAGAGAGAGAGAGAGAGAGAGAGAGAGAGAGAGAGAGAGAGAAAGAGAGAGGGAGGCAGTCATTGTTCTTTCAATCTTGACTCTTAGTGAGGGGAAGCAGAAAGGCGATTTTATTTATTTATCTATTTTTTTCGGTTATATTTCATATGTTCCCTTTGACATTAAACGGTATAAGGCAACAGAGAAATATAATCTATATTATGGTAACACGTTTTTTGTCTTTGACAAGAAAGTGTTATTTTCCAATACTTTTCATTGCAAAACAATAGAAAATGTCTATTATTCCTGTCAAAGTGTGCTTTTGTGGCTTTGAGAATGAATTTTTGCCCCAAAATCCAAATGCTGTCACATAGAAATTCTTTGCTCTTTTTTTAATTAATTGACCACATGTGTAGCAGAATGCAGCTGGAGAATGACTGCAGCTTCTTGATGCCATTTCACCTCTTGTGATGTCTTCTCAGGCAGCTAAAGCAAAACTGAGTGGTGGTCTGCAAGCCCCTACTTTTATATTGTCAAACAGTACTCTAGAATATTCTTAGTCTTTCTAGAATGTTTTCCAGAATGTTTTTAATCTATCTAGAATATTCTTGAACCTATTTTGAAATATTCTGAATCATTATGGAAAATTCTTGTAGATTCTAAAAAGTCTTAATACTTCTGCATATTTCTACCGTATTCTAGAAAGTTCTAGAATATTTTGAAAATGATTACATTCAATAGAATGTTCTAGAATATTCTAGAAACTTCTAAAAGTATCTGGTAGAACATTATGGAAAATTTGTGATGATATCTGAACTTCTTGCTAGAACTTCTTGCTGGAAACTTCTTGCTAGAAACTTCTTGCTAGATCTGGTCAGTTCAAGAATGATCTTATTAAAATATAAATGAAAAATCTTTAGAACACTTTATATTCTTACTTTCATTGTTTTTTAACTTAACTGCAACATTTGAAAAGCAATTCGATAAGCAAATTATATTTTGCAAAAGTCTTTACCTGACATGAAAACCAAAAGTAACCTATACTATAATAGAATAAGGCAAAAATGTAAATTTATTGTTCTAACCACAAAATGAAAATTTTAGGATCAAAATGACTTTTTTTTCTATTTTGTTTAGATGGGAATAACTGGAAAATTATGGTTTGGGTCCAAGGACAAGACAAAATAAAATTTTATTACATAGTGGAATCAAATTAAAGAATAACGGTTTAAGATTTCTAGTGTGACTGTGACAGTTGAGAATGACGGTGAGGTAACAGGTGAGGTGAGTGAAAAGTTTCGAAAATGAAGAGGGTGTAAAGTCCAGTGTCGTGTCCCATGTACAGAACATTATAAATTATTTGTTAAAAAAAAATGTCTATGAATGAAATATTCAACTAAGTAAAGTGTAATAATGCAGTTTTGAGGTGTGTATCTATTTTTCTTGAAGATGTAAGATAATATACGTCAAAATACGACAATTTTGGTGGCTCGGTACGACAATGTGGGCTATAAAAGTTAACATCCCTGCCTTTATCCCAGGCATTGGTAGCCTAACAATTGCAAGAGAATGATTTTCTTTCTCTTATGTATAAGGGTCACTGGCCAAGGGCAACAAAAATCCAAAAGAAAAAAAAAAAAAGCCCACTGAGATGCCAGTCCTATAAAAATTTAAGGATAAGTGTCTTGATTGAAACCTCCCTCTTGAAGGAATTCAAATCATAGAAAGGTTAAAATACAGAAGTTGGCAGGGAGTTCCAGAGTTCACTAGAGAAAGGGATGAATGACTGAGAATACTGGTTAACTCTTGCATTAGAGAAGTGGGCAGAATAGGGGTGAGAGAAAGAAAAAAGTCTTGTGCAGCGAGGTCACGGAAGGAGGGGAGGCATGCAGTTAGCAAGGTCAAAAGAGCAGTTAGCATGAAAATAGGGGGTAGAAGACAGCTAGAGATACAACATTGCGGCGGTGAGAGGGAGGCTGAAGACAGTCAGTTAGAGGAGAGGAGTTGATGAGACGAAAAGCTTTTGATTCCATCCTGTCTAGAAGAACGGTATGAGTAGAACCTCCCCAGACATGTGAAACATAACCCATACATGGATGGATAAGACCCTTGTACAGAGTTAGCAGCTGGGGGTGTGAGAAAAACTGGCGGAAACGTCTCAGAACGCCTAACTTCATAGAATTGTTTTAGCTAGAGATGAGATGTGAAGTTTCCAGCTCAAATTATAAGTAAAGAACAGACCGAAGAACTTCAGTGTAGAAGAGGGGGAGAGTTGAGTGTCATTAAAGAAAAGGGGATAGTTGTCTGGAAGGTTGTGTCGAGTTGATAGATGGAGGAATTGAGTTTTTGAGACATTGAGGAATACTAAGTTTGCTCTGCCCCAATCAGAAATATTAGAAAGATCAAAAGGCAGGCATTTTGTGGCTTCCCTGCGTGAAATGTTTACTTCCTGAAGTGTTGTACGTCTATGAAAAGACATGGAAAAGTGCAGGGTGGTATCATTAGCGTAGGAGTGGATAGGAAAAGAAGTTTGGTTTAAAAGGTCATTGATGAATAATAAGAAGATATTGGACAGAACCCTGAGGAACACCACTGTTAATAGATTTAGGAGAACAGTCTACCACAGCAGCAATAGAACGTCCAGAAAGGAAGCTTGAGATGAAGTTACAGAGAAAAGGATAGAAGCTGTAGTAGGATAGTTTGCAAATCAAAGCTTTATGCCAGACTCTATCAAAAGGTTTCGATATATGCAAGGCAACAGCAAAAGTTTCACCAAAATCTCTAAAAGAGGATGACCAAGATTCAGTAAGGGAAGCCAGATCACCAGTAGAGCGGCCTTGACGGAACCCATACTTTCGATCAGATTGAAGGTCAAAGTGAAGTGATAGATGTTTAAGAATCTTCCTGTTGAGGATAGATTCAAAAACTTTAGATAGACAGGAAATTAAAGCAATAGGACGGTAGTTTGAGGGATTAGAAAGGTCACCCTTTTTAGGAACAGGCTGAATGTAGGAAAACTTCCAGAAAGAAGAAAAGGTAGAGTTGAAAGAGTTTGACTAGGCAAGGTGCAAGCACGGAGGCACAGTTTCATAAAAACAATAGGAGGGACTCTATCAGGTCCACAAGCCTTCCGAGGGTTTAGGCCAGCGAGGAGATGGAAAACATCATTGCGAAGAATTTTAATAGGCAGCATAAAGTAGTTAGAGTGTGGAGGAGAGGGAGGAACAAGGTAAAGTTTTTAACAAAGGTTTGAGCGAAGGGTTCAGCTTGAGAAATAGATGTGATAGCATGACTGAAATAAAGGAGGGGAAAAAAAGACGTAAAGTTATTGGAGATATTTTGGCTAAATACCAGAAGATTTTGTCAAGATTTTGACACTTTCTATTAATAAGGAAATTTTTGGCTAGTTGGAGAACAGACTTAGCATGGTTCTGGCCAGAAATATAAAGTGCATGAGATTCTGGTGATGGAAGGCTTAAGTACTTTTTGTGGGCCACCTCTGTATCATGGGAGCTGTTAGTGTGTGTGCATTTGAGGGCATAAATTAAAGTAGTATCGGGGGAATACTAGTCATACACCCCACACGTTAATTGATTGATCCCTACGAGTGGCATTATATTTGTACTGTTGTTGCGTTTAAGGCAAGTGTATTGGCCTTGGGGCACCACTCCTAATTGTGTTGTACGGCGTGCATTTTGAGAAGCGGGCAGCGCCCCCTCCTTTGTCTTGGATCGTGTGAAGTTCTCTGTAGATGTTTGTGTTAAATGTTACTAACCCTGCCCATGTTTCGCTAGTTGTCCCTGTTATATTTATTTATTTATTCATTTATTTATATCTTATCTTATTTTATCTTGTCTTATTTATTTATTTATTTATTTATTTATTTATATTTTATTTTATTTTATTTTTTTGCCAGATGACTAGTTTATGTGGTAGTCCGTTCCAAACCATCTCTTCTCTCCACAGGCTCTTCAATTTTAAGTGGTTTGAGCCTGCCTTTGGGGGATTGGGAATGAGTTCAGTGAGGGCGTTGAGTATGATAATATCCTACTGGACAGTAGGTGATTCATCTGTAGGAGATAGCCCTCAGGGTGTTATACCCTCACAGTATCTCTCCCTAGAACGTGAAGTGGCAAGTCCTTTCTCAGCTTTTTGGCTAAAGTGGCGTTGTGTATTCTCCCTTCCCTATTGGTGGGTGAAACTGGGTGATGAGCTTTTGAAGCATGATAGCTGTTTGCGACAAGCCAAACGCCTGGATTCGTGTTGTTTGTGCCTCGCACTATGCTACAAGGGAAGTGACCTAGGGAGAAGCTGACCCAAAGAAATGACAGCTAGGAGAGGGGCTGGGTATGGTCGTAACAACACACACACACACACACACACACACACACACACACACACACACACACACACACACACACACCAGTGCCTCTTTCGAATTATTCTTATCTCTGCAGTATATATTCTAACTCCTCTAACTAGAGGTGATTCGATTTACACAATCTCTCTCTCTCTCTCTCTCTCTCTCTCTCTCTCTCTCTCTCTCTCTCTCTCTCTCTCTCTCTCTCTCTCTCTCTCTCTCTTACTTACGTCCAGTTAACAAGACTTAATATATTCTTGACTTAATTAAATTTACAGTTTTCACTTTAGCATGGTCCAGTCCAACTGCTCATTCTCGATATACATGCGTAAATATTAAAAAGAAAAAAAATGTCATTTTTTTTCCCCATTTCTATTGATTTAGCTTTTATATTTAAAGACGGGATTAAGAAACAAGGATAAACTGACCATATACATAATCAGACTCAAGGAGAAAAACAGTGCATTTTAACACCTTAGATTCTCAAACCTACCTTTTCCCATTTTTATGTTTTGATATGATTTTTGTTTACACAATACTTAGAAGTCACTATATATCGTATAAAGCGAGAGCAGCCTTAATAGAAAACTGTATGACTAACTTTTAAAGTGGAGCACATCGTGCCTTGCATCCTTTTATAGAGATCATGTCTTCAGTTTTCCTGTTCTCCATGACAGGAATTAGTACAGCACCCTATTCGTATTACCAATTGTCTTGGAGATTACGCTAAACATCATTGACTTTTCCTTAATATCTAATGCTTCAGCTTATCCTTTCACTCTGTCATCTGTCTTTCCCTCTGTCTTTCCCTGTTGCTCCAATTTCTCTTCACGGACCTCCAAGGCGTTGGTGCCTCTGGCTTTTGCTTTCGCTAATTGTGGGACCTGGGAAAGTATTACTCTGAAGTTACACGGAATAGCTACTGGTTCTACGTATGCCAATGAACGCTAATTCGCTTAAGTCTACAAGGAAAGACACACAATTTCCAGTTTGGATTATTAGTAAAGAATGGGCCGAAAATGTTCATTGTAGAAAAAAAAAGGACAATTTCAGTGTCATTGATAATGAGGATCTCGTTTTGAGCAGATATATGGAGGAATTAGGTTTCTGAGGCATTGAGCAACGTTAAGTTTGCTTTACCCCAGTAAGAAATTTAAAAAAACTCAGAGGTCAGGCGTTCTGTAGGTTCAATGCATGAATTGTTGTCCGGCCCGCCACCGTGCTCGGCACTTACATTGATATCCGGCCCGCGAAACTTCAGCCAAAACAAAAATGAATAAATAAATAAATATTTAGATAAATAAATAAATAATAAATAAATAAATATAAATAGATAAATAAATATATAAATACATCAATAAACATATGAAAAATAAATTATAATAATAATAATAATAATAATAATAATAATAATAATAATAATAATAATAATAATAATAATAGTAATAATAATAATAATAATAATAATAATAATAATAATAGTAATAATTACATAAATAAATAAATAAATAAATATATATATATATATATATATATATATATATATATATATATATATATATATATATATATATATATATATATATATATATATATATATATATATATATATATATATATATATATATATATATATATATATATATATATATATATATATACTCGTATGTATATTTTTTTTTTTAAGCCCACCGTTGTCTTTAACGCTGACTGGAACCACAAGTACCTCTTTATCAAACGCTTTGGACAGGTCCAATGCCTCTTAATCTTCAAAACTGGTTATTTTCAGAGTTCAACGTGCGTCGCCACAGGGAGACAGAATACACAACAGCAAACTTCGAGTCGCTGTCTGCCGATGATCGATTGACTGATTTGATTTGATTTGATTTAAAACACCGCAACATCGTGGTCATATGGCACCGCTGCAATAAGTTCAAAGTTGAAAGAATCTACCGATGAGAGGAATGACGCTATCGCTAGACTGTCAGGCTAGAAAACAACTTCTCTCTTTTGCCCCTCCTAGGGGGAACCATCTCATTGTGGGGGAGCTTGCGTGTTCCTATGACCTATTGAATGAGACTAGAGGGGACTTCGGCCCCTGCTCTATCCTAGTTAGGGAGAGAAAGCTACCCACGCTACCGAGGTCGCTAGTGAGGGACCAGACGAAATGGTTCTCGGTGTTAGGCTTCCAGTATGGGCCAACGGTGCTGCCCCTCAGAGCGACAACTTTCGTGCAATGTTGGATGGTTGGATGTCTGAGCTGGGATACGTTGGGGTGGGGAGGGGTGGTCTTAGCTCCATTGTGGACAAACGAGTTGCCTTCACGGGAACGAGGTTCCCCGTCCACGGCGGCCAGAGCTTGCTTTCCTTGTAGTCCCAGTAGGCGGCTGCCCTAAAGTCTCTGGAGTCACTTACCCATTATAATATACTTTGGGTATATATATATATATATATATATATATATATATATATATATATATATATATATATATATATATATATATATATATATATATATATATATATATATGTATATATATATTTTTTTTTATCATTGACGGGCGGTCGATCAGACCTTTGAGATATCACCATCTGGTTGCAATGGCGATGCTATGAACGTGCTGGGTAGAACTCGTGTTACCCCATGCTACTGTTTCTGATGTTGGAAGACCCCACGGGTCAGCTGTTGAGTCTTATCTTGACACACTTATACAAAGTAATGTATATACATCATTGTCTTACAGTGCTATTCATTTTATTCTCAAGTTTTTCGGAACAATTTTCCTTATCTGACACAAATATTATGATAATTGTCGTTCCGATCAGTGTTATGTGACATTTACATCTGATATTGCTACCAAAGCTGCTCTCTGTCTTGGAGACGCCAACTTAATCGTTAAGATCATTCCATTAAACAGTGTAGTTGACAGTGAAAATGATTATTGTCCCAACGTTTTCGATAATGATGAAGAACGTGCTCCCAAAGTCCACCACGACCCTACACGCTACTGGTTTGTGGCATATTATAAGGAAGGTCGAGGTAGTTTCATCACCTTTATAAGTGTCTAGAAAGAGTAACTGGAGTGCTCAAGAAATATGTTAAAGTTGTGTTGGTTCGAGCCATAATACTCTATCTATTGTACTGTACTTTGCCCTTCTAATGGGGTCTTTGAATCTATTAAACCACATTAAATGCTTAATTACTGCAAAGTGCGTATCTACAATCAGGACCTCATGAATTCTAAGATGATATTCTTCATTTGTGCCCTGATAAGGTTCAGTGGGTGTTAAAGATTAGAAGAAATAATAACATGATCATATTCACTTTAATGGTGCTTATCTCCCTGGTCATGTTAAAACTGGTCCTCTTTCTCTACCAGTAAAGACATTTGTTGACCGTCCTTTGCAATGCTACTGGTGTTATGATATTGGTCACGAAAGGAAGAACTTCTATTTTTTTTTTTTTTTTTTTTGGTAGGAGTTGTCCTTGCCAGGAGTAACAATATTAAAACTAAATTAAAAGAAGAAGAAAAAAAAAACACTGAGGTGCCAGTCACGAAAGAGAAAATATCGTCAAAAATTGGATGATAAATCTTGAAACCTACCTCTTGACATAGGAACGATGAAGTACAAAAACGGGCATAGTTTACTAGATAAGGGGATGAATGATTGAGGATACTGACTAACTCTTGCATTAGAGAAACGGAAATAACAGGGGTGAGAAAGAAAGTCTTGTGTAGCGAGGCCGCGGGAGGAGGGGAGGCATGCAGTATGCAAGATCAGAGGAGCAGTTAACATGAAAATATCGGTAGAAAATTTAGAGAGATGCAACATTGCGGCGATAAGAGAGGAGCCGAAGAGTCAGTTAGAGAAAAAAATTGATGAGATAAAAAAAGCTTTCGATTCTACCCTGTCTAAAAGAGCGGTACGAGTGAACTCCCCCATGCTTGTGTAACGTACTCCATACATGTTCAGATAAGGCTCCTGTACATAGCACCCAAGAGGCTAAGAAAAACTGACGACCCACATCGCCTAACGCCAGAGTAGCTGTTTTAGTTACAGATGAGACATGAAGTTTCCAGTTTAGATTATAAGTAAACAACAGACAGAGGATGTTCAGTATAGAAGAAAGGGACAGCTGAGTGTCATTGAAGATTCTGTCGAGTTGATCGATGGAAAAATTGAGTTTTTGAGGCATTGAACAATATTCAGCTTGCTCTGCCCAAATCATAAATTTTAGAGAGATCTGAAGTCAGGCATTCTGTGGCTTCCCTGCGTGAGCTGTTTAGTTCCTGAAAGGTTGGGCAGCTACGAAAAGACGTACAAAAATGCAGGGTTTCTTCAGCGTAGGAGTGGATAAGACAGGAAGTTTGGTTTAAAAGATCATTTATAGATAATAGGAAGAGAGTGCGTGACAGGAGAACCCTGCGTAACAACACTGTTAATAGAACAGTGTCCGTGTACTACAGCAACAAAAGAACGGTTAGAGAGAAAACTTGAAAAAAAATTACAGAGAGAAGGATAGAAGACATAGGAGTGTAGTTTTGAAAATCAAAGCTCTATGCCAGACTCTACCAAATCTTTTGATTTGTCTAAGGCAACAGCGTAAGTTTCACCAAAATCCATATAAGAGGATTTATTTATTTATTTATTTATTTATTTATTTTATTTATTTATTTTTTATTTATTTTATTTATTTATTTATTTTTTTTAAGTAGGAGGGGCACCGGCCAAGGATAACAAAACCCTCCCCATGAAAAAAAAAAAAAAGGCCCACTGAGATGTCGGTCTCCGAATACGGTCCAATGCGTTCTGGTGATGAAAGGCTCAACTTCTGTGGACCACCTCTCTATCATTGTGTAGCACGAGAATAAGCAGTGTTAAACCAAGGTTTCGAAGGTTTGGGTGGAGGAAAAGAGTGACGAATGTACGAGTGACGAATGTATGCCAAATACTATCACCTGTTATGCGCTTAGCACACAGAGACGGGTCTCTGACACGGAAACAGTAGTCATTTCAAGGAAAATCAGCAAAATACCTCCTCAGATTCCCCCAACTAGGACAGGCAAAATCCTGAGGAGGAATTGAAGCGATAGGACAAGATACAGATATGAAATTGTGATCAGAGGAGCCCAATGGAGAAGAGAGGGTAACAGCATAAGCAGAAGGATTAGAGGTCAGGAAAAGGTCAAGAATGTTGGGAGTATCTCCAAGACGATCAGGAATACGAGTAGGGTGTTGCACCAATTGCTGTAGGTCATGAAGGACAACAAAGTTAAAGGTTAGTTCATTAGGATTACCAGTGAAGGGAGAGGAAAGCCAAACCTGATGGTGAACATTGAAATCTCCAAGAATGGAGATCTCTGCAAAAGGGAAGAGAGTCAGAATGTGCTCCACTTTGGAAGTTAAGTAGTCAAAAAATTTCTTATAGTCAGAGGAGTTAGGTGAGAGGTATATATCACAGATAAATTTAGTTTGAAAGGAACTTTGTAGTTGTAGCCAGGTGGTGGAAAACTCAAGAGCGTGGGCACGAGAGCAGGTTAAGTCATTGCGCACATAGATGCAACAACCAGCTTTGGATTGGAAATGAGGATAAAGAAAGTAAGAGGGAACAGAAAAGGGTGTGTGTATAATCAAGTGCTTGTAGTGAATGAAGAGAGTTGTCTTTAGAGGGAAGGTTGTGACTGCCCCTTTGTGTTGTGGGACACAAAGGGAAACGTTCAGAGAGGTCACAACTGGGTTTAATGATAAGTTCACAGGATTTCCTAATCCAGTGCTTCAGACCTCACAGGGAGTAATTATCGTTTCAACTGGTGCCTACTGTCTCCTCCTGGATGACCAAGACTCGTTAAGGAAAGCCAGAAGATCACCTCGACAGAACCCGTATTGGCAATCAGTTAGAATGTTGTGAGGTGATAGATGTTTAAGAATAATCATGCTGAGAATAGATTAAAATCTTTAAAGAGGCAGGAAATTAAAGTTTCAGTGATTTGAACGGTCACTGTTTTCAGGGACAGTTTGAATGTAGGCAAACTTCCAGCAAGAATGAAACATTGATGTTGAGAGAGTTGGAGGAATCTGATAGAATCCCTTGGGGTCTGTCTTCACTTGGCCAGCTACCTTTAATTCGAAATTGTTTTTAGCCTTCTTCGTTAACTTCCTGACCGTTCTAACCCATTCATTATATTGAGATTTTTAAATAATTTTCCCCTACTTTAAATCTCATCTACATATAGAATATAGAAGATCACTAATAGAGCAGCCTCGACGGAACCAATACTGGTGACAAGATATAAGATTCTGAGGTGATAGATGATCGAGAATTTTCCTGTTGAGGATAAATTAAAAAAAATTAGAGAGGCAGGATATTAAAACAATTCCAGCAAGAGAAACGGTAGATGTTAACAGAATTAGAAGAGTTTGATTAGGAAAGGTCCAAGCACGAAGGCATAGTTTCGGAGTACAACAGGAGGGAGCCCATCAGGTTCATAAGCCTTCCGAGAGTTAAGGCCTGTGAGGGCACTGGAAATATCAGCAAAAAATCTTAACGGGTAGCATGAATTAGTCGGTCGGTGGAGGAGAGGGAGGGAGCCCTGAATCATCCAAGTTGGAGTGTTTAGCAAAGGTTTGAACGAAGAATTCAGTTGCGTTTACAAAGTTGTGTTTTTGCCTGGTTGTGTTTGTCAACTTGTGTTCGTTTGGATGTGTTTGCCTTGTTGTGATTCAGGTTTGTGGGTCACCTGTCTATTATGTGTAGTGTTACGACCAGATGCAACCCCTCTCACAGCTGCCACTATTTCGGGTCAGCTTCTTCCTAGGCTACCTCCCTTGCAGCCAAGTGCGGGGCGCATACAATACGAATCCAGGCAGTTAAGGTAGGTTGCCACACGCGCACTTTTTGGGCACGACGTGGCACGAGGTGAGTGCGCGCCACACCGCGAGTAGAAACAGTACAGAAACAGAGACGTCGGGTACATTGCGCGCAAGGGTGTGGCGATGTGGCACGAGGTGAGCCCGATCTGGGCACGAGGTGTTGCGAGACGTGACACGAGGTGATCACGACGTGGGCACGAGGTCATCGCGACGTGCACACGAGGTGTGGCCCAACCCGACGACCCGTTTTGAGGGGTCGCACAGGCATTTTAATTAATTACGAGGTTGTTGCCGATGTACTGTCACGATATGTCACGGGGTGTTGTGAGGATGCGTCCAATATTTGCAGTGCCTCCCAAGCGGTATATAAAGGGTGGGGAATGATGATCAAGTCACTCAAAGCTAGACTGGCAAGCAGGGAAGATGGAGGAAGAAAACTACAGACAAGAGGCTCAAGTACTGATGGCAGGAATCCTGATGGTGGCTGCTGCATTGCTGCTGCGAAGAAGACGTCTACAGCAACCTCCCGTGCCACCCCAGCCACGAGCAAGAAGACCCAGAACAATATGGTGCCGTGAATGGCTTACGAGACGATCGATGCATGGCGATTTTCACCACCTGCTGCAGGAGCTCAACCGAGAAGACACCAAGGGCTACAAGAACTTCCTCCGCATCAAACCTGAACTTTTCGGAGAGATGGTGGACCGGCTTACTCCAATCCTCGCCAAAAAAGCCACCAGAATGAGAGAGCCCCTGTCAGTGGGGTTGAAGTTGGCTGTCACCCTCCGATTCCTGGCATCCGGCGATTCATATACGAGTCTGCAATACAGCTTCAGGGTCTCCAAAACCGCCATCTGTAGATTCGTACCTAAAGTCTGCCAGGCCATAATTGACATATACAAACCTGAGGTGCTCAAGTGCCCAAGAACTCCAGAAGAATGGAATCAAGTTGCCGAAGGATTCTCAAAGAGGTGGAACTATCACAAGTGTGGAGGTGGTCTGGATGGCAAGCATGTTCGAGTGAAGAAGCCCTGGCATGCAGGATCACTGTTCTTCAATTACAAGAAGTTCCACAGCATTGTCCTCATGGCCGTCGCAGATGCAAACTACAAGTTCCTGTACGTCGACGTAGGTGCTGAAGGAAGTGCTGGTGATGGAGGAACTTGGTTCAAGTGCACCCTTCACGATGCCATCGCGCAGAAACGAGTGGGATTTCCAGAGCACAGCTTCCTGCCGAGTGACGACAGGCCAATCCCATTCCACATTGTTGCTGATGATGCCTTCGCCCTCAAGACCTGGCTTATGAAACCTTACTCACATCAATCCCAGGTATACGAAGAAAAAATCTTCAGCTACAGGTTGTCTCGCGCCCGTCGTGTGGTGGAAAATGCTTTCGGTCTCTTGCAGTCACGATTTAGAGTCTTCGGCACTACCATGCTACAACGACCTGCAGTTGTCAAAATTGTCACCATGTGTGGGTGTGTGATGCACAACCTGATATTGGACCGCTACTCAAATTTTCATCCCCAAGAAGTCGACTGCGAAGATGGTGACCATAACGTGATTGATGGATCGTGGAGGAACATACCAAATCTGATGCAACGCCTCCAAACTCGACGGGGAACAAATCCAACGAGAGAAGCAAAGGCCGTCCGAGACTACCTGGCTTTGTACTATGCATCAGAAGCAGGCGCAGTTCCCTGGCAAGAAAGGATGGTATATCCAAGAGGACGACCAGCAGACGAACAAAGGATGGAGCAATAATTAAATAAATAAATAATATATATATATATATATATATATATATATATATATATATATATATATATATATATATATATATATATATATATATATATATATATATATATATATATATATATATATATATATATATATATATATATATATATATATATATATATATATATATATATATATATATATATATATGTTACGCATAATGTGGACAATTGCCTAATGTGAACATTAGGCAGAAAATTGCCTAATGTGTACATCAAGCAAGTAGGTTGCGTAAAGTTTACAAATTGTTAACATTAGGCAAAAAATGCCTATTGTTCAAATTATGCAGCTCAATTTTGCCCAATGTGAATAAGGAAAACATAATTAATTAATGCAATATTAGTATAAGTAAAATAGGTCAATCGATCTCAGGGTTCAGTTGAGTCCAATCACAAATTTTTGCATGATCTGCCTGGGTGACAGCGCGAGTTGCATTTAATTTCTTTTCTTAGGCAGCTGCACCTTCCTGATGTACATTGAGTAGTACATTGACACTTTGTATAACCTTGCCCACCATTGCCCTAACCTAACCTAACCTAACCTAACCTAACCTAACCTAACCTAACCTAACCTAACCTAACCTAACCTAACCTAACCTTACTCGGTTATAACAAACCCAAAGCTTCGAACAACATCTTTGCTCACAACAACTCGGTAACAGACCCAAAGTTTCGAACAACATTCGAACAAAACTGTAGACACTGGTTTGTCATTCAATTCACATTAGGCAAAATACCCTTGCCTAATTTGAAAATCATGCCTAAAGTGGACATTAAGCAAGTAAGTTGCCTATTGTCAACATCGTGCAAACAAATTGCCTAATATGAAGATTAGGCAATTTCACTGCCTAATGTTCACATTAGGCAATTATCCACATTATGCGTGACATATATATATATATAAGCTGTGTTAATAAATGTTATCTGTGTATTTGATAATAAAGAAACCGATTAAGCTTCCTTGACTTTGAATTATACCCCAAAATATAAACTATATACATTATAGGAATATCATATTTGGGTGGGAGGGAATGGGAAAGGAAATAAGAGTAAAATAGAATATATGTTAAAAAAAAATTTTAAATATGAATTTAATGTTTACAAAAATTATTAACTTATTAAGTAATAGGCAAATCTGGATAATTAAACACCTTCATTTATTAATTACATAAGACTTTGGTCTAAAATTGTTAAGATCGTCTGGTTATAAGATTAAAATTTCAGCAAAGAATTTTTCATATTTACGACATTGAAATAAAATCTATACTTGATGGATATATCAAAGCTATAAAATGTTCACATATATATATATATATATATATATATATATATATATATATATATATATATATATATATATATATATATATATATATATATATATATATATATATATATATATATATATATATATATATATATATATATATATATATATATATATATATATATATATATATATATATATATATATATATATATATATATATATATATATATATATATATATATATATATATATATATATATATATATATATATATATATATATATATATATATTATGGGGACAGTACCTTTTCCATGTGTGATTCTCTGATTTAATTTTCCAAGTGTTTTACCTTTTACCAGTTATTATTTCAATACCTTATTTATATATTCAGTTATTATTTTCCAAGTTCTTTATTACCAACTCTTCATTATTCCCTTTTATCTGTTATCATTTCAAATCCTCAATTTTCAATCCATTTCTTAACTTCCCAAGTTTTAGTATATTTTTTTTCTCTTTTACCATTTATGTCCCAATTATTTATATTCAGTTTGTAGTTTATAATTTTTTTTACTGGTAAAAGGAAACATTAAAAAAGTGTTTTTAATGTCTCCTTTTACCAGTTATTATTTTATATCCATACTTACATTATAAATGAAAAGGGAAAAAATATAGTTGTTTTTTTCATATTTATTTCATACATTTTAACATATTTTTATATGCAATACATTTTTATTTTGTTTACATTTACTCGTCGCTATCCTCCGCCTCGTAGCCCTTCGGTGTCTCGATCATGGGGGACATTATGGCCTTTTTCGCCGGCGATTTCGTCTTCTGGCCTTGGAGTTTGGTGGTCGTACTTGTGTGCTGCAGGGTCTTGACGGGGGACGGTGAACAGCCGAGTATAGATTCCCACTGTATTGGGGTGGGCACCTGCTGCTGCTGTGGCTGCTGAGGGAACTGTTGCTGTTCTGATTGTTGAGGCTGGTATTGTTGTTGAGGCTGTTGGTACTGTTGTTGTTGAGGCTGTTGGTACTGTTGTTGTTGGTACTGGGGCTGCGAGTAATGCGACTGCTGGTACTGCGGCTGATGACAGACTGGAGGAGGAGGAGGAGGAGCAGGAGCAAGAGTAGGCGGTGCAGGAGGCTGCCACAGGTGCGATGGGCTCGCAACTCCTAGTGGCATGGGCACAGAATCCAGCAACCTCCTCGGGTCTTTAATAGCACTCCTGGCCATCACTGGTTCCTCCATGAGGCTGATCATGTACGCGATCTTGGAGAAGAGTACCCCATGATGCATGGGGGAAACCTTCTTCAGGCGAGTGTACATAAATTCAACAAACTGCCGGATGTCAGCGTCAGGTCCCTCGACTGGTGGTTTTCGTGTAGCTAGCAGCTGTGCACTCTGGAGTAGTTCTTGGATGGCACTGCTCTCCTGGGTAGATTTGGTGGATCGTGGGCTGGATAGTTCCTCCTCCTGCCGTTCCTTCTTCCTCTTCCTCCTGGCAATTGAGTGGGCCGATAGGACAGACTCATGGCTGGAGGAATCTTGATCGTCACCTTGTCTGCCGAAGTCATCACTAGGGTGCGTACTTTCGTGGGCGATGTGACCTGCCAGGAAGGCCCAAACCTCGACGATCTTCTGCTCCCTCTGCGTCCTCGGCCTGGCTGCTGATCCACTCTTGCTCTTCCTCTTCTCGATTTTCCCAAAATCTGTTCTCTTCTTGTCCACCACCTTCTTCACCTGCTGGTGAGAACAGTCCGAGAAAGTTTGGGCCAGGTCCTTCCAGAGGCTCTCCTTCCACGCCGGATTCAGCCACTTCTCGTTCCGCTTATCGTAGAGCTCTGGATGCAACTGGACGTAGTTTGTTATCTCCCTCAGTTGGTCGTCGTTGAAGGGGTAGTCCTGAACGTCTTTCTTGGATGGCCGAGTGCGTTTCCTGGAGAGCCCAGCAACAGGTTGTACCTTCACCACTTCCACATCAGGAACGTCAGTGTCGTCAGGAACCTCAGGAGGAACATCACCAGTTTCTCCCTCCTGCAGACTCGGGGAAGACTCCTGCTGTGGTGCTTGCTGCTTGCCTTTCTTGGGCATCTTGGAAAGGTTGGCTGGAGATGGGAGGGTTCTTCTTCTGTCTGTGTTTGCGAGATAAGTGACCATGTGGCCCACGGGTGCTGTTTATATACCCCTTGGATCAGGTCACGTGAGAGGCAATTATACAGCTCGCCACCACCTCGCGCCAACTTCGTGCCCACCTCGGACTAACGTCGCGCCCACCTCGCACTAACCTCGTACCACCCCGCACCACACCTCGTGACACCTCGCGCCCAGGTAGCACGAGCTCGCACCACTGCGCGCCAGGCGCGACGTCGTGCCAATAGGCGCGAGGTGTCTCGAACAGGGTACGAGGTGTCACGAGGTGATGGCACGAGGTGGGGCCGACGTCGCCACTTCGTACCCCGTCGGGAAAAAAAATGAAACTGTTTTAATTTTAACGCGACGTCGTGCCACCTGCCTCGACTTCCCCGACTTGGTGGCAAGAGGTCTGCACGAGCTGCCGCGCTGTTGGGCACGAGTTGGCGCGAATTGGGTGCGCACTCACCTCGTGCCACGTCGTGCCCAAAAAGTGCGCGTGTGGCAACCCGCCTTTAGTTTGCTGGTCGCAAACAACTATCAAGTCTTAGAGGTCGCGACCCTATTCCATCTAACCACGGGAAGATACAAAATACAATGCCAAATTCTCACAATAACTGCGAAACGACTCGCCACGTGCTAAGGAGAAGCAGAAAAAAAAAAAACACACAAACACGATGCTATAATACCCCACGGCCAGACCTCTCACAACAGGCTGTTCTTCCACTGCCCAGCAGAATATTACATCAACTCTTCTCCAGTCTCCCAGAGGACAGGTTCAAATCCCCTTAAAATTGGAGAACCTGAGGAGAAAGATGACCGAAAACAGACTACTATACACTGGGTCCTCTGGTAAAAAAACAAGGACATCTAACGAGAGAAAGAGATCATTTGCATTAAATGCACAGCAATAGAAAACTTCATGAACAGAGGGGAGAGGACAAGTGCCTGGTCACACAGTAAAGACGCTGTATAAAACACAAACACACAACTACAAGGCAAGTGGAGCCAACCCAGGTAGCTCACTACCTCAATATAGGGAGAACGGTATGCACGAATGCCTCCCATAGCGATTACTCGGTGCTCAGTAGGTTGGGACTTACCACCTATATCCCCAATATATAATAATAATTAACTTAACCGCCCAAAATGACACCGAAATCGCCAGCTCTCAAGCGCGTCTCTTTCGTTCCAGTCCCAAGCTCCAGTTAACAAAAGGAGGCCCCATGCCAGGCGCAACACGACAAGCAGGCTGAATCCTGAGTGGGAAGAGAGAGGGAAGAAGGGCGATGGATGGCACACCGCGCTCTCATAAATTATTTGCCTTGGATAATTGGAGACGCGATTACACAGGGGCCTTGGTGTAATTTTATTTTATCACCTCTACCTATGACCTTTACTCTCTATAGGGCCATGAATTTCATCTTGTTAGGATATTGGAAAATAGGGAAAAATAAATAAAACTACTTTTCTAAACTATACAAAATGTACAAGGTGTCTACAAAAGATGTCTTCTGATTCGAGTTTCTTTCACATATAAAATGCTTAATTATGTTGGGGGCTCCCCAGATTGTGGAGGTCCCTGGGCAGCTGTCCTTTTTGCCCACTCCTAAATCCGAACATGTATCCAGCAGGATTTTACAACACTCGAGTCTGAACCCAACTCGTATCCAGTCTCTCACAGGACAGGCTCAAAGAACCTTAAAAACTGGAAAAAGTGAGGATAGAGATGGTTAGAAATAGACTACTATAGAGTAGATGCTTTAGTCAGAAAAAAAGGACATCGACAAAAAACTTCACAGAGGGAAGACGATAAGCGGCTGCTCACACAGAATGAACACTACAAAATATAAACACAGAACAACAAAGCGAGTGGAGCCATCCCAGGCAGCTTACTGCCTCAATTTAGGGAGAACGGCATGCACGAATGCCTCCTGTACTGCTCATGCGGTGTTTAATAAAGTGGGACTTACCTCCTATATCACCAGTATGTAATGATAATTAACTTGACCGCCGAAAATCCCGCCGAAATCGACTGGTCTTCCAAGCACATCTCTTTCGTTCTAGCTCCAACTTACAAGGGGAGGCCCTACGCCACGTTCCACACGACAGCAGGATGAATCAAATGAATGGGGAGAGGGAGGGAAGATGAATAAGTTGAATGGGGAGAGGGAGGGAAGAAGAGGAGGAAGGGGTGGCCAGGCTGGCGATGGACGACACACAGCACTCTATCATATACGTTGTCTTCAATAATAAGTGACGCAGTTACACAGGAACCTGTCTGTAATTTTATTTGATCATCCTAATCTATGACTTTTACTTTCTATAACTGCATGAATTTTAACTTGCTAGAACATCGGAAAATGGGGAAAACAAATTAAGAAATAACTTTATTAAACTATATAAAAAAAAGTTTATAAAAAAAAATACTGTAAGGTAGCGCGTCATGTGTCTGCCTCACGCGCTGCTTCTATCCTTCATCCTTTTCTCTCTCCTTTCTTTCTCTTTACTCTGGCAACTAAACTGCTCTTTATTCTTTTCTCTGAGCTGCTCTGTGTGACACGCCCCTTCCCCAATGAAAAATTTCGGAAGTTATATGATTCATTATTTTTCTTTCTTTTTTTAATCACATACAGTAAATTAAATCATGAGCCTGAACAAACATAAATCAAGGCACACAATTTTCTTCATATTATAATTCATCATTACCACAGTAAACTTACACCTCACTCATGGGCTCAGAATTTCAGATTACTACAGGGTTATCATAGCAACCATAACAAAAACAGCACCACAACTTTGCCTTTCTTCTAAAGACAATCAGCGCCGTTTCTTGCTCTCCCTTCTGCTACTCCTGCGAGGCCTATACTAGCCTTCTCAATGACATTGGCGTGAGGATCTTCTTCTACTGGGAGTCTTGTTCACATCACCCCCTTTTCCCACAGCTACTGTTGCTCCAACTTCTGTAGCTTTTTTTTCTTTTTTTTTTTCCTTTTTTTCTTATTATTGCCTCTACTTTCACTACCTACCCTCACCTCTCCCTCTTTTTTACATGCCCTTCTTATGTTCCTTCTCCTCACAGCAACACTAACACATATGTCACCAAAGCAAGAACAACCCTGCGTCCTCGATACACTTAGCCCGCCCATTAGATGCCGTAGCATCATGTTGTTTTAGCACGGCACCGCAAGGTAACTCACTTCCTAGCTGGAGGGCACCCACTTCTGGGCCACAAAGCTGAACCAACTCTCTAGTCCCTCCACTACTCATCACAGGAGGACACTCCGTTCTCTCTACCGGGTCATCACTGCCTGCATCTCTACTTAAGCTTTCCCGCTCCTTGCTCGTTGGAGCCTCCATGTCACATCCATAAAATAAACAAACTAAAAGTGCCACTTTCTTGGAAAAATAAGAGAGGTCACCTGCCTGCTCTTATTCAAACAAATCTGTACTTCTAAGATGTGACACGGCCAAGCTCATGTATTGCTATCAAGTACAACAGTTATACAAACCACTTCTCCCTCCGGCCATTATCCGACACAGGAATCACAAGTTGGCGGCTGTCCCTTTCCAGGAAGCAACACACTCACTACCGCACTTGGCTATCCAAACACAACAAATTACGGCTCTAAATCGAACCTTGGCAAAATGCAACTGGGCCAACTCAACGGGTTCTAGCAACTGCTCCCAAGTGCAATCTACTCTCTTCAGACTCACCTCTTTTTTCCCCTTGGGAAGGACGACACCAATCACCACATACTGTATTACGCGAGTCCAGCACCTGAAACTCATGAACGGCTTGGCCACACGAAGCTCCCAACAAAACTGTGGGTACTTCACAAGCGGTAAGCAAACAACTTAACAATTTGCAGCTTCACTAAACACATCCTCCCGATATCGCGCCGTGACAACATCACTTTCACAACTCAACCAGGAAGCAGGAGTCAGGCTAGTATCATCTTTCAGCATTCCTTTGCAGAGGAAAACAACATCGGGCATAATACAGGGGAGAGGGGACCCAGACAGGAGACGATCAAACTTTGCCACCTGACCAACACGGCATGCCATCAAAACCGCCGCAACCGCTCCCGAGTTATCCTGACTCCAAATCGGTCAAACACTGGGCCTCCTCGTGCTAACTGCACCCGTACCTTCTTTGTATCGTACCTCCGTCCTCCTCTCTCCGCCAGTTATTCAGGATATTTTTAGTTACTGCAGAGTCCTCCCGACCCTCTTCTTCGAAGCGCACTGCCCTTTCCTGCCTTGGCAAGAAATGGGGCAACTCGTCCCTGAGGGACAGAATCCTCCTCGAAGGTAATGGAAGTTGTATACTCAATTAACGTTAATGGTGGTCTACTGGTTGGACTAGCACCCACCATGTCTAGTCTTGAGATGGGCGTAACATGCTCCCCACTCCTGATACACTCCGCAGGTCAAGAAACTCCTATCCCCCCCCCCAAGCAGAGTTAGGAGTCCCCCCGTCCTCGTCAGTGACCCGTAACACTCCAGACACAACAGACTGGGGTTCGGACAGAACATCAGAGCCCACAACCTCCAAACCAAACATTAACTCCATTAGCCTCTGCCTGAGTGCCACCTCTGCTGTGCCCCGCAGGATGAGGCAAAAACAGCAAACAAACTATCAAGACAAATCTCCGGCCACACCCTCGGCAACACTCCCAACCAGGCTATGTACTTTCTGCGGTGGTTCTGCTCTGTTGCAGTCAGCCCCACCACTCTGACTCAAGGACAAGCCCAACTCTGGCTCACCCATATTTTTGCCCGCAGTGAGACAGGACTCTGGCCATTCTGCTTCAATTTTAAGCGATCAACATCAACTCTGCATTCCTCTCGCGGTGGCCCTGCCTTAATGCAGTCGATTCCAGGAGTCACACAGAACGCGGGCGCCCTGCCCCGGGCCACCCGCCTCGCCTCAGCTCGAGTCACATTTCCCAAGTCTGAATTCTCAGCCACTGCCTCCCTCCAGACTCTACCACCTGCCAAGTCGTTCCTTAAAAGGAAATCAACACCCGACACTAGCAGGTCCTCCGCCAGTGCCACCCGCGCCTCAGCGGTCATTAGCGGGCATGTAATCTTCGCCATAACGAAGCTTTTTATTGCGCCGATTCCACGGCACAACACAGACATATCGGAGGCAACTCGCCTCCCAGTAACTTGTTTACATAAAGACTGGTGGGCCGCCGTAACACGCAATACAGTAACGGGGTATTCAACCTCAGCAATCTCAATTGTGCCTTGACACAAAAATGGGCGGCATCAGTGCAAACCAGACCTTACAGGAAACGATGAAGTATCAAGAACAGACAAGGGGGCAGATACCAAAACCTTCTCCGTGTCTTACCACCATATTATGTATTTTACACATTATCAACATCGTTGTGGAATTTTATTGACAAATTGTTAATGTTTCATTGCCTGTGGGATGTTTTAAGATAAGAATGCATCAAGTAAACACGAGTAGTAAGGAGACTCGGAACATGAGTCACCTCTGCTACCAACCTTTCATTCCATAGTCTAGGGTGGGTAGAAACACACAAAAACAAATAAAACAAATAACACCCCCCAACAAGTCTGTGGGAACTTCCAGCAATCCTAGCGAGGTCGCCAATTCTACCACAACTGGATCCAGCCCCTCTCACAGGTGCCACTACATCGGGTCAGCTTCTCCCTAGGCTGCCTCCCTAGCAGCCTAGTGAGGCGCATTCAATACGAATCCAGGCAATTCGTTGGTCCCAAACAACTATCAAACCTCAGAGGTCGCCACCCTCTTTCATCCAACCACAAGGAAGATAGAAAATACAACGCCAACTTCTCACTATAGCTGAAAAAAAAGACTTGTCAAGCCATGTGACAGGGAGACAGGCACACACACACACACATACACAAAAAAAAAAAAAAAAAAAACGTTACAAACACGAGCCTATAATACCACGCGACAAAAAAAATCCCACAACAGGCTGTAATTTCACTGCCCAGCCAGGGCCGGATTTAGGTCTGCAGAAGCCCATGGGCAGCCTGAGTGTGAAGGCCCCCTACCAGAAATATTTATACGAATTTTTTTATTTATCTATATTCCATGCAGTTTATCAATATGTATTAATATATTCTAGTGAAAGAAGCATATTTATTTAGTGTAAATGAAAGAGAAACAATTATATTAATAATAGTAAAACTATTAAAAGGTTCATAGAATCAATCAATAAACAAGTGTTTATTGATTGATTCCATGTTTCCATGTTATATGTTCCATGTTTCAGCAACGGTGCATAAACATTTCACTTACAAAATGTTTAACTATGTTGTGGCCTCCCAAAATTGTGGAGGTCCAAGGGCAGCTGCCCTCTTTGCCCACTTCTAAATTCGACCCTGTACCCAGCAAGATTTTACAACACTCGAGTCTAATCTCCCAGAGGACAGGCGCAAACCCCCTTAAAATTGAAGCGCATGAGGAGAGAGATGGTAGAAAAAAAAAAAAAATAAATAAATAAATAAATAAAAGTAAAAAAAAATATAAAACAGGTGCTCTAGTCAGAAAAAAAAAGGACATCTATCGAGACAGAGATCAGTCACTAAATGCGAGCTGGTGGTGAGCATTGAAGTCTCCAAGAATGGAGATCTCTGCAAAAGGGATGAAAGTCAGGATGTGCTCCACTTTGGAATTTAAGCAGTCAATTTATTTATTTATTTATTTATTCAAATATTATTTTTATCAGAGAAAGGAGGAGACTAAGGTATACAGCCCATATGAATTTAGTCTGAGAGAACGTGGACACGAGAACAAGCTAGTAGAAATTAGGATAGAAGTAGGAGCGAACAGAAGGGGTACTGACAGTTGCCTCAGGCACCAACTTTTCGGTGAGGAAAAAGAAGATGAGGTGGTGTTCTACAGATTGAAAATTAGATCTAAGGCTGCGAATGCTTTATAAGTTAATGAACAATAAGTTGTGGGGTGAGTCAAGACATTTATCGTCGATACCAGAACCAGTCCGACTTGGACTGGTTCTCAAATAAGAAAACCTTTGAAGATTCTTAAAAACCACAACAAAAGAATTGCACGATCTTCTGAGTCTCTTAACGATCATTCTTCCTGGCCCTCCAGTTGTCTCTATTGAGCCATCAGCTTTTTGTTTGAGCTTGTTCGAGTCCTGAGAGACTACAGATAGAAACAATCAGACACATTTTTCGTTGCTTAAAGTTGCTGGAAAAGATGGAACATGCCAGGCTTATGCGGTACATAAAGAGAGGCAATTACTTATCACCTGTTCAACAAGGTTTCCGGAAAATGCGGTCTACGTCTGATCTTTCGTGTTTATAATTTTGTATTTATGAAGCTTTCACAAATAGTTAACATCATGTAATGATATTTATTTGAAGAAAGCATATGATACGACTTGGTGCCCTAGCATTTTAGTCTTCGAATTTTGTCTCAGTGGCCGACGTCCTATTTCTATGCTACAATTTTATCTCATGGGTTTTTTTATTATTATTATTACTATTATTATTATTATTATCTTATTTTTTTTTTACGAATACGGACTGGGGGCGTACCGTCTAAAACTCGTCATCTGAAGATGGCGTGCAGCAAGAAGTATACTTAAAGCCACACTTTTCGCAAAGGACATAGTGTTATTAGTGTGCTTCCTGATGGAGCTCGAGGTTGCTTATACGTTGATGACCTGTCGATCTCCTTTTCTGCGGTACTCATGCCATTGATTAGGAGGAAGTTGCAGTTAGCAATTGTGAGGTTTATTGGCCAATTACTTGGGCACGTGTTCGTGTGTCGGACTCCATGCCGGTGTTCACCTGGGAACTGGTGTTTTCGGTCATGCCTAATTCCTAGATTACTGGAAGATGCTGGTGTCTTTCTATTGGACTTGCGCGGCCAGTGCTTGATGCTTATGCTGGTATCGAATTTCTCGTCCTCGTGAGTCAGTATCTCGTGTGTCAGTCTCCTGCAATTCACATTCACAACAATATGTCTAACCCGAGTTTCCCTAAGCCTTTTGAGTTAAGGGTTGTATCTGCCATGGTAACATTGAATGCCCTCCCCCTCCCCTCCCCAATTCCTGTATGTTTCCATCGATTTCCTAGAGTTGGTTACTGGCAATTTCCGAACGTTTTCGTCTGCGGCCCTGCTATTCGTAATAACTTATTACTGCATAACGGGTTCGATGCTTTATTTTTAGAACACTTACGCACATTCCGACTGCTTTGTATTTACAGATGATTCTAAGCTTGATGCTTGAGACAAGTATGGTGTTACATTTTCCTCACTCTGTCGCGGCGGTAGCCTCCCAGTTATTTCTTTTAGTTTTACAACAGGGTTGTCTGCCATTATCCTAGCTTTTAAAAATTACTTCTGCAATTTTTAGGAATTATCGTAGTTTTCTTCCTGCGGTATAACTATTTGGTCTTTGTTCTCTTTATTCTCTTGTTTTAACATATTTTTAGTGTCTATGTGTCTATATCTTTTCAACGTAGAGGCAACCACGTTGTGTTTTGCTGGGTCCCTCCACACGTGGGAGCTCCGGGAATGATAAGGCCGATAGGCTAGTTAAAGAAGCGGTATATCATGTTACTCCTAGGTCCATTCCATTTCTTGAATTAAATTCCACAATTAGGGTGGCAGTTCTTGTCATATGGTAAAGCAAATGAAAGGCTTTAGTCGCCAACACTATTTTTTTTTTCTTTCTTTTTTTTTTTTTTGCACGTCTGTGAACATGTGTCCATATGCGGGGACGCCACATTGGCCCATCTCCAGATGGATCTCTGGAGATGATGGTTAACTCGTGTTCCAGGAAACACAGTGACCTGTCTTGACTGCTTAGTCTTTCTTACAATGCGACATTTTTTTAGTGGAGTGTCCCAGTCTAATGGATCTGCATAAGCGATAACTCTTCTGTTGTTGTGGGATCTTTCCACATCTCACTGATATTTGGAAAGAGGGTTCTTTCCCCAAGACATGAAACCCTCATGTTTGTGGAGAATGCTGGTCTTCTTAATAAATTATAGTTTCCCTTTTAGATATCATTAATTCAAATTAATTTAGTAGTACTATAATAAAAGGCAGAACTTTAATTTTGTCCTGGGAGTCCGGGGAGAAGGCATGTGGTCAACGCCAAGTATTTTTATTTTTATTTATTTATGTTTTTTTTTTCTTGCGTCTATGTATTGATTCTTTTTTTAATTTTATTTATTTATTTTTTTCCTGTTTCATATCAGGTTCTAAGAGAAGCCACATGTCGAGCACTCTGTCAATGACAAGCCAACCCGGAGGCAAGTAAGGAAGATACAAAACGAACAATGTTGGATCATGTGTGGGACACATAACGAACAATGGCAGATATCTGGGTCAGTAGGGTTAATGCCTTTGGTACGAAACGAACAACACCGATCGTACTGTTCTGGGTCAGTGCTCCAACACTTGAAATTAATACATTCAAATACAACTCTCTTAATATGCAGCAGTTCACTTCTCGCTGATTAATTCAGTTTTCTTTTATCTAGCTTTTTTTTTTTTTTTTTTTTTTTTTTTTTTTTTTTTTTTGTGTGTGTGTGTGTGTGTGTGTGTGTGTGTGTGTGTGTGTGTGTGTGTGGTTTAGACTAGGATTTTACCCCGCCACAATTTTATTACATTTTAGTTGCTATAAACTTTTCGCAGCTTTTTTTTTTTTTTCTTTTTCAAGGACAGTATTCCTACTGGACTTATCTTTAACATCATTTATGAATTTACTTGTTCAAGTTTTGAGAAAAACTGACGGAGACGTCTCAGAATGCCCAACTTCATGGAAGCTGTTTTAGCTAGAGATGAGATGTGAAGTTTCTAGTTTAGATTATATAAGAAAATGACAGACTGAAGATGTTCAGTGTAGAAGAGGAGGATAGTTGAGATTCATTGAAAAAGAGGGGATAGTTGTTTGGAAGGTTGTGTCGAGTTGATAGATGGAGGAATTGAGTTTTTGAGGCATTGAACAATACCATGGTTTGGTCTGCCCCAATCAGCAATTTTAGAGAGATCAGAAGTCAAGCGTTCTGTGGATTACTTTAGAAATTTATGCAAGTTGAAACTGTTCTTCTTCACCCGATTCCTTCCACTTCCATTTCTTCCTGAGAGCCAAAATTGATAGAGCATATAGAAGAGTTTCTTTTTCCCACAGTAGTATCAGTTTTCACCCAGCCCTCAAAATATTCCCATATTAAAATTTAAAACATAAGTGTTTTGATAGGGAGCTAGAGTTAGCAGTGGGCGAGAGTGGAAGAGCAGCTTGACTTTTCACCCAGATCTCCACTCCCTCCGTCGGGGACGAATATAGTCATTCCTACAGCTGCCAGCTTAGTAGCGGAGCGGACACGTGGTACTTAGAGGTGCGGGTCAAGGCATGTTGAAGTGTTTATATGGAGGGCATATTGAGTTATGGGTGGGATTATATTGTGTCGCCTAATTATAGTGAGTACTATTTGGGCCTTAAGGAACACCAGTATCTGGGTGAATCCAAATATTATTTGAAGGGCAATATGACCCCCGCTCTCTGCTACTCATGTAAGGTGGAAAGTAATTCTACATGCAGACTATATTGTCCCGACTCTCTGTAGTTTTTATGTTGTTATACAGAGTACTGACAGGAACAAGGCATTGTTTTGTTTTGGGTCTCGTCTGTGTCTGAGCGTCTTGAGCGTTGTTTAGTGTCTTTGTTAAATGCTACTGGTACCTATGGCCCATAACTGTGAGTGAGAGACCAGAGGATTGAATAATTTTTGTGTTAAGCTACAGCTCTTTACTTTCTTTCCAGATTTTCACTAATTTTATGAGGTGAGAAGCTCTTATTTGAAAGATTCTAAATGACTGTTACCTGGCCGCAGTGTGTGTAATATTTTTTGTTGGAGAGTGACTGGTTTTGTTACGGTAGGGGGTTGTCCTGCGGTATTATTACCCTCACCCTGGTGGTGTATTGTCGATACTGTTAGACTTCCCTAGCACGCGGCTCATTAGTTCTTTCCAGCCTGTGAGATTAAGATGGCATTTGTTTTATTCCCTTCTCCGTTGGTGGGTTAAACGGAGTAACGACCCCAGTGATTTAATAGTGGTTGACCACTAGCAGGAAGCTAGATTCGTCGTGTTTATGCCCACACTAGTCTAGAAAGAGTTAACTGGTGAAAGCTGACTCTAGTACAGTAGCAGCTGTGAAGGGGGTTGAACCTGGTCGTAACATATATATATATATATATATATATATATATATATATATATATATATATATATATATATATATATATATATATATATATATATATATTACCACCAGGACCCCCTTCACAGCTTCTACTGTACTAGAGTCAGTATATATATATATATATATATATATATATATATATATATATATATATATATATATATATATATATATATATATATATATATATACACCAGGACCCCCTTCACAGCTTCTACTGTACTAGTCAGTATATATATATATATATATATATATATATATATATATATATATATATATATATATATATATATATATATATATATATATATATACACACACACACACACACACACACACACACACACACACACACACACACACACACACACACACACACACACACACACACACACACACACATGATTCTTGTTTAAATGATTCCTGGAAGTCACTATATATATTGTATAAACTAAGTCACGTACTGAAAAAACTCAGCATTTTTTTATTTTTTTTATTTCGAGATAAGCTTCGTTTACATTAACCCTTAACAACGATCACTCTTGTTGCCTACAGCCTCCTGGGTGCCTACACGCCACGTCATGTGTATACAGTAGATGACGTGGCCGACGTTATTGAGTACGCTCGGTTACGAGGCATCCGTGTTGTACCCGAGTTCGACACGCCAGGTGAGAACAGTGGCGTCCTCGGAAAAATAAATAAATAAATAAATAAATATTATTTATTTAAAATATATATATATATATATATATATATATATATATATATATATATATATATATATATATATATATATATATATATATATATATATATATATATAATTCTTTTTAGCATTAAGATAAATATAGTTACCGAAAGGAATGCGTGCAAACTAGTTGATGTTCAGAAGAATGGAATATTAAAGTGATGAAAGTGTGTTCGATATAGTACGCTAAATTCAAATAAAGAAGTATGTAATTAAGTACATGTGAAGTAGCTGAAGGGGTCAAGCATATTAGCATCCCAAGGTAGTGTTGAAAAACTAACAAAAAGAGTGTGTATGAGTATAGTAGTACTAGACCAAGTGAAATCTGATAGGAAATGATGAAAGAAGAATTGTGACCTCTTTTACCTCGGCAGTCCCATTAGAAAACTTCTTAATAGGCGTTAAATATAGAGAAATACTCGTAGGAAACAGGACATAAATATAAACAGATAACACCAGCCAGTTAAATCCAAGCCTCTAGTTGCCAGGTAAGTCGAGAACACGTTTCCCATTCGTGAAGCATTAAAGAAAACAAAAAGACTGAAGTTGTTATAAAAGACAGCGCAAAGGGTACCTCGGCACCCTTTGATTTTGTTATTGCTTACCTTTCAATTTATATTAACGTATGCATAATCAGCCCATTGCTACGAAGTCAGATGAATCATAATACGAGACTCAGCACGATTACAACAAACCTCGTAATGATATTAATTTTGTCGAATTTGATTTTCTCACTTTCTCACCAGACGCAAGGTAGGCAATGCCTGTCAGTGTCCGGCCTCTACGAATCTTCTCCAAAGGTCTCTATCCATGAAATCCTCATCTCTGGTTATTCCTTGTAGATTTCTTCCTCTTCGTTCAGCAGCTTCTTCAACTCCCTGCATCCATCGCTTCCTAGGTCGTCCCACCGGCCTCCTGCCTAGAGGAACCCATTCCAGAAACTTCCTTTCGTATCTTGTATCTTCCATTCTTTGGACATATCCATACCATCTCAATTTGTTCTTTTCAATTATCTTCAGTACAGATGTTATCCCTAATCTCTCTCTGGTTTATTCATTTCTAATTCTATCAAGTCTGGTCACACCTCGGATCATTCTCAGAACTCTCATTTCTGCTGCTTGTATTTGTGAAGATGTTCTTGTTGTCAGTGTCCAAGTTTCTGACCCATATAGAAGTACTGGTCTTAATATTGTTGTAAATATTATGGTTTTAGCTATTGTTGGAATATTCTTATCTTTAAGTATGGGATACAATGCACTGACATTTGCATTGTACTTCTGTATTCTATTTAAAATTTCTATATTCTGTCTGTTTTCCTCGTCGAAAAGTACTCCCAGATAACAAAATTTGTCGGTCTGCTTCAGTTTAACGTTTTCTATGTAAATATTACATTCCTCCTTTATTCTGCCAACTTTCATTATTTCTGTTTTTTGTTTGTTCATTCTCATTCCTTCCCTATTTAAGACATCATTCCATCTTGTCATGGCCTCTTGAAGATCTTGTTGGCTTCCTGTCACGACAGCGACATCGTCTGCATAGGCCAGCGTGATCTCTTTATCCTCCCTTACACACACTTCCTTCAGGCATCTGTCCATGTATATAATGAATAGCAAAGGAGAGAGCACTCCCCCTTGTCTCACTCCTGTCTTAATGCTAAACCAATCACTCTCCAGCTCTCTGTTCTTGACTCTACTCTCCGTGTTCTTATATATACTCTTAATTACTCGTATCAGTTTAGAGTTTATGCCGTAGTCTTGATGTTGTAAGACTCTCCACAAGCAATCTCTTCTAATTCTATCAAAGGCTTTTTCCAGATCTATAAAAGCCACATATTTATCAATGCTCCACTCCCAATTCTTCTCCATTATCATCTTTAAAGTGAACACTAGATCTGTCGTGCTCCTATTGGGCCTGAAACCATACTGCCATATTCCTAGTTTCTCCTCGACACAGGTTCTTAATCTTTTCTCAACTATTCTTTCATACAATTTTCCAACATGAGATAACAGGGATATACCTCTATAATTTGCACAATCTGTTTTACTGCCTTTTTTATATATTGGACATACTATTGCTTTGTGCCAGTCATGGGGCACTTTCTCCTCTTTCCACGCATTACTGAAAATGTACCTCATCCACTCTACACATTCTTCCCCAGCAGCTTTAAATAGCTCTACTCGTATAGGGAGCTCGTCGTCCCCTGGGGCTTTGCCGCTTCTCATCTTCTTTAGTGCCTCCTTCACTTCCTCTGTACTGATCTCATTTGGGTTCTCTCCTTGTTCCTCCTGTATATCTAGATTCCGCTCTTCATCCACTTCCACATCCTCCACATTTAGAAGTTCTTGGAAGTATTCTCTCCATCTTTCTTCAATCTCCTGTGGTTTTGTTAGTAGTTCTCCTGTTTTGTTCATTATTGCATTTGTTGATTCGTTATTTCCTTTCCTATAGTTCTTAGCCATGCTATACAGTAATTTTCTTGTACCTTCTACGTCTCTCTCTAGATCTTGACCAATCTTGATCCACATGTCCTCCTTGGCTGCTCTTTTGGTTGCTTCTGCACTGTTTCGTTTATCTACGTAATCTTCTCTATCTTCAGTGTTTCTTGTTTTCATCCATTTTCTGAAAGATCTTGTTTTTTCTTTGACTGCTTCCTTAACATCATAAGTCCACCATGCAGTACTTTTCTTTTTGGTTCCATATTTGATTTTAATACCAACTGTCTCCTCAGCTGCCCCATACACAGTGTTCCTGAATTTATTCCATTGTTCTTCTATGTTCATTTCTTCCAATTCCAGTTCGGTTGGTTTTCGTAATGTTACCAGTTGCCGCAGTGCTTGCTTCTTCTCTTCATCCTTGAGGTTTTCCAGTTTGAATCTCTTTTGCTTTTTCTTGACTTTTTCCTTTGGTTTTACAATTTTCAATTTAGCCACCACCAACCTGTGGTCAGAGTCTAAGGACACAGATGGTATGGTCTTAACATCTTTAAATATGTTTTTCTTGTTGGTGAGAAACAGGTCAATCATTGACCTCTCAGTATATCCTTGTTGTGCTGCATTCCACCGATACCATGTCCATTTATGGCTCTCCTGATGTTTATAAT
>NC_087174.1:16973107-17033107 GCF_035594125.1 Scylla paramamosain | reverse complement strand
CACACACACCCTTCACTCAAAATTCAAAATTATCATGGTGACTCCTACACCAGCCTCGCAATCTCCATCTGAGGAGGTGACTACAAATGTCCCCAGTTCGGACTGCTTTTCTGGTATCGATCCTAAGTGTCTTGACACCCCCCCCCCTCAAATTTTTGTTCATTAACTTCTACAACATTCGTGGATTTAGATCTAATTTTCAATCTATAGAACACCACCTGTCCTCTACTAACCCTCGTCTTCTTTTCCTCACTGAAACGCAGGTGTCTGAGGCAACTGGTAGTAACCCCTTTTCTGTTCCTTCCTACTTCCTCTGTCCTCATTTTCAATCCATAACTGGATGTTGCATTTATGAGAGCAAAGACTTAACCTGCTCTCGTGCCCACGCTCTTGAATCTTCCGAGTTTTCCACCATCTGGCTACGACTACATAGTCTCTCTCAAATTAAATTTATTTATGCTATATTCCTCTCACCTAACCCCTCTGGCTATAGGAAATTCTTTGACTACTTAACTTCCAAAATGAAGCAAATTATGACTTTCTTCACATTCGCGGAAGCCTCCATTCTTTAAGACTTCAATGTTCACCACCAGCTTTGGGTTTCCTCTCTCTTAACTGATCATCCAGGTTAACTAACCTTCAGCTTTGCTATCCTCCACGACCTAGATCAATTGCTGCAACACCCTACTCTTATTCCTGTCCAACTTGGAGATATGCCCAACATACCTGACCTTTTCCTAACCTTTAATGCTTCTACTTATGTTGTTACCATTTCTTCTCTGTTGAGTTCCTCCGAACCCTTTCTTCTTTGTTGAGCTCCTCCGATCACAATCTCATATCTGTATCTTGTCCTATCGCTCGAATCCCTCCTCAGGTTCCCCCTAAGCGGAGGTGCCTCTGGAGTTTTGCCTCTGCTAGTTGGGGGAGCTGATAAGGTATTTTACTGATTTTCCTTGAAGTGACTACTGCTTCCGTTTCAGAGACCTATCTCTGTGTGCCGAGCCCATAACAAAGATGATAGTGTCTGGCATGGAGGCGTACGTTCCTCACTCTTTTCCTCAACCTCATCCTTCCAAACTTTGGTTTAACACAATCTGTTCTCATTCTATACAAAAGGTATAAAAAGGTACTTGAGCCTTCCATCCCCAGAATCTCATACCCTTTATATTTCTGCCTGAAATCATGCTACGTCTGTACTCCAACTAGCCAAAAACTCCTTCATTAATAGAAAGTGTCAAGATATTTCAAGAGGGAGGGAGAGCGTGAAGTGTGTGGGTGTGGTGGTGGGGAGGTGCCCCGGTGTGATGTGTGACTTGTCACATGTCATTAGCATGACATTGGAATTGGCTGGCTCCTCCCGCGCTGCTGTGGAAAGGGAGTTACTTCTCTATGGCACCAGCGCGACAAGGTTCCGCGGTTATTTTCACTTTGATGGATTTTTTTTTTTTTTTTTTTTACCCTATTGCGGGGTCTATTCTGACGTTCGCACTCTCTGCCGTCACGGTAGGAATGTTGGGAAGACAATGCACTAAATATTATAATTTCGGTCACGAGGTCGCTTATGTTACTGTTGCTCTGTACGTCTCGTATATATATATATATATATATATATATATATATATATATATATATATATATATATATATATATATATATATATATATATATATATAATCCGAAAATATTATTATTATTTATTTATTTATTTATTTTTTTTTTTTGCAGGTAGTAATACTCACCGTATTATGTCTACTCTAGTAAATTAGCTTTACTAATTATGAGTGAGTAATCAGCTGATTTTCTATCAATTTGTTCCTATGTTTATTTATGTAAACGTTGTGTTTCACTTATACAGGTCACACTCGATCATGGGGTCCTGGTCAGCCCTGCCTTCTGACGGAATGTTACAAGTAAGCCTGAAGATATCTTCATAGCATAAGTCCGCGCAAGTCTCAAGTCAGACCTTCAAGCTGATTAAACAGCTGCTGTTATTGACTCTATTGGCTATTGCTGAGTTTACTGGCTGCTAGTTCCTTTGATTTAATGCTTCTTTTATTACGAAGGTTACAGTACTGGAGGATGAGTTTCGTTAGAGGATTTGAAAAGTGGAGCCAGAGTTCCTTGGGAGGATCTCTGAGCTGGAAGCTGAATTGAAGGTGAGGATTTTAGTGCCAGGAGAAGAATCTGACCTTCACCAATCTGTCACCTTACCTAGTAAGATGACGGGGGAAGTGTGGACTGTGGCACTCAGGGGAATAAAAAAAAAAAAAAAAAAATTCTCCAAGACCTCGAAGACCGCCAAAGCTAGGACAAGGAGTTCCTTCAGTGACAGAAGGGAAAGGCGTGAGAGGGAGGCACAGGGAAAGAATGGAACAGGTTGACAAAAGTACCTTGCTCTCAGGTAAAGTACTAATTTGATGACAGTCAGGTTAGGCTCTGTTAAGTGTCTGGCTGGTTGTGGAAGCGTGAGGGACTTATTTTATGGTCGAACGTTCGAGCCTAGCTCAGGCTCAAGTCCTTTAATTTATTAATTGTTATTGCCTCTGTAAGGGGTGTGAGAGTTAAATCAGTCAAAAGATCTTCCTGCTGATGTATCCGTTTCACTATTATAACTGTCCTCTGACTTCCACCTATGTGACCCTATTTGTCAGAACTGAGCATAGAATGTTATTCCTCCATGCAGATTCCGAGATTACCTCCTTAAAAAAAATGATGTATTAAATTTTGAAAGTCCTCTGTTCTGGTATCTCCCACAATCAGATTCCAGACTATGTTTCTAAAGTTGAAGTATCCTAACACACATACTGATTATATCTGTCTGACCTATTTGTCTTCTGCTATAATGGGCTAAAAGCTTTTTTTGCAGTGTTCGGTGACCTATACTCTAATCCCAATAGCATAGTTTGCATTCCTATCTTGACGTCAATCCATGTCGACTCATGTCTTGTTATCTACTTTTTTGTACTGTTAACACAATATTGTAATGTGTCTCTAACATAGAGCGCGATACAGTCCCTTTTTTTTTTTATTCTGTCTTTGTGATCTATCTGAATCTCTGGATGAAATACTTTCCCTAAGATATCTATCCACGTTTCTGTTTATGCAATAATACCAAAATATTCAACGCATGCCGTTGCTTTAAACAAGTCTATTTTGTTTCAAATGTTCCTTCAGTTCGTACAGTAAATACTTGAGCTATCCCTCGTCTCCGTTTTGTTAACCTCTTTTCTTGATTTAACTAATTTTCTAACCTTTCCTTATAGACCCATTCTTCCTTTTCACTAACGAAAGCTTTGCTAAGGTGCAATAACCTCCTGCTGGAATATTGTAGTCAAGACTCGAACACTAATGGATGATAAATGCATTCCACTCCTGTCACACAAAATAAGTGAATTCCATTCCTGTCATACAAAATATCTTTGCCGTAGAAGTAGTCTCAGATGTCGATGACAGTCTATCCATTATTTTTTTTCATTGAGTTGTAAGCCTGCGATTCGCTGAATTGCCACAAAAAGGATTCTTTCCTTTATCTCTTAATTTTAACGGACACCTTTGTAAATCCCCTAAACAACTTGTTCCTGACCTTACCAAAGTAATTTCATCCTATGCCTTGAATAACAATCAATATCTAAACAGTTGTCCAGCCTATTTTAAACCTTGCTCATCCCCGCACCAGGCAAAAAATCCTACCAGCCATCTATGGAACTCAACCTCCACCTCTGATGCGAGTCAATGGAGCCTTCATCTTTAAGAACATCGCAGCGAAGAACATTTGTACAAAGAAAGGAAATAACAAAGCTAATTGACTAAGCTACCACAAAAGGCGCCATTTCTGCACTCTTTCCATCAATTATCTCGGAATATTTCACATTACTCTTCTAATTCAAATCGCTTCTCGAAATTAACACCCAATGATAAAACACATCCTGCACAGATCCTGCAACTAATATTCAATAAGAAAGCACACCCTACGCATAGCCAGTCCCCTCTGTCAGTATATAACACCAACATTTTTTTTATTCTGACTTCATTACAATCGTTTGGCTTTACTTACTGTTTCACTGGCAGAGGGCTTGCCCATCTTGACCCTCTCTGCTCCGACAGCTCTGTCTAGCTTGTCTCTGTCTCCTCTATTCCCGTCTCCTACACATAATATACACGTGATGTTAGAGCGACCTTTTTCCCCAACAAGGATTCCATTGCTACAAGATTTATTTTCCAATATTTCGATCATACGGTTTATTTCCTCATAACTTTCAATAAGGTTAATTTTTGAGTAACTACATTTATTTTCCCATACTTCAACCATATGGTTAATTTTCCTGTGCTTTCAATAAGATCCATTTTCAAGTAACTGTATTTATCTTTCCATATTTCGATAATTTATTTTCCCTTAACTTTCAATAAGATTCATTCTTGAGTAATTCGGTAATCGCATCTTCATCTAATCGTGAACAAGGAGGCGGAGTTTCCTATGGTGTGCTGGCTGTCCGTCTTGTCTACGTAATTTGCTTCTGGTGACCTCTGCTTCCCTCGCATATTAATTTAGTGATAGCCACCTGGGTATCTCTTCTTGTAATCTGCTGCTAATTTCAAGCTCTGTTAATCTTGTGATGACTCACCGCATCTTGTTCTCGGTAGTCGCGTCTCATTTCTCATCTGTTAGGGTGCTGATAGCTTCTTGTAATCTTGGTACCTGCTTTCATGTTTATCATCTTCTTCCCTCATGTATTCTTTTTACTTTCTTACTTCCTTCTTCATTTTTTTTTTCATTCATTCTTTCTCCTTTTTACGTGTTTTATTTCTTCTTGGTCATTCTCGGGTTACAATACTATGAAGACTGATTAATCCCATAAAAGAGAGTGAAATGTTCACAAGATCTTCAATAATAAATTGATATGACGAGGAACTATGGTGGTTTATTAGTAACTGACTGGCTCAAAATGGACTTCGGCTTTTTAAATGTGTGCATCTGATTTAATATTCGTCTTTGTTGCAGTTTGTCGAAATCATACTACTTTATGGGATATTATGTAATATCGCTCCTTTTCTTTCCTTTCTCAATTAATCTCTTCAACAACTACAAAAAAAAAAAATGTACAAGTGTTGCTGTCTTGATCCCTGGAAAATCTCTCTCTCTCTCTCTCTCTCTCTCTCTCTCTCTCTCTCTCTCTCTCTCTCTCTCTCTCTCTCTCTATATATATATATATATATATATATTATATATATATATATAATGCGGGAACTAAAACTGCAAAGTAAGTTTTGATCTCATTTGGCTTACCATAATATTTATTGTCTTAAGTCTTTCCCTTTAGATAGTGTGGTTTATCTCAGATTTTTATTCATTTATTTTTTTATTTATTTTTTTTATTAATTTACTTTTTTTTTTAAATACCCTTGATCTTCCTTTGGCTCTGCTAATGACTTTGTTAAAAAAAAAAAAAACATTTTGTATAATATCGAAGTTAGTAAAAGGGCTTTTTTTGATGTTCATATCACTATGTTCAATTAAATAATGAATTTTCATCGCCAGGGGTTCTGATCCCGATGGAACATTTGGTCCGATCGACCCATCTCACAGCGCCAACTACGACTTTCTGGATGCGTTTTTCTGGGAGGTGACCAGCCGCTTTCCTGACCTATACATCCACCTCGGAGCAGACGAAGTTTCCTTTGATTGTTGGTAATGTCGTCGTCATCGTCGTCGTCGTCGTCATCGTCGTCGAGAGAGAGAGAGAGAGAGAGAGAGAGAGAGAGAGAGAGAGAGAGAGAGAGAGAGAGAGAGATTACGAAAGAGATTTTTCTGGTAAATCTACATTAGGGCCAGTAGGCGAGTAGCAACGAAGGACAGTCGTTGCCCATACAGCACAAATTACCCACCAAAAACACCTAAAATAGTACAATACAACTGCCAACTTCACTCGGTTTAAGTAAAAAATTTTCCTCAGTCAACTGTCCATTACACATATCACTTGAAAGTAAATTTAATTCTGCGTCCAATTGTATGACTGTTCTCATTGTGGTAAATCTGAAGCGTCTTCTTCCACTACGACACGCAGCCTCTGCTACAAGAGTTTCGTTGAAAAAATCATTCAGCATCCAACACGCAGTCGTGATCTGGCTCTGGCTTTTGTTTTTATAATTTCCTCATCTTAAAAATCTCTGAAAGACACCTAATTTGCTTCAATTGCCGACGTGAAAAAAAAAAAAAAGCTACTTCGACATGGTGTAACTTAATAACGCACAACTAGCTGGGACCACCGATTACAAGTATATTGGGCTTCATAGTGTTTATGTTGAAAAATAAATTTCATATCCTCTAATGTGTGCCGATACCCCATCTCTTGCGTCGTTTCCTGGACAAGAATTTGCGTCCCATCTCGCCGCAGCGCTGGCAGATAATACGACCACAACGATCGTTTTTCCAGCGCGTCCTCTCCATCTAGCAGTCCCGAGCCAGATCATTCGGCAGGCCACAATTGTAACTCGTGTACTCTTCTCACGTACCTAGTAATCTGTCGTAGCGAAATGGCAATTTCCGGCGCACCTCGGCAATTTTCTTCCGTTTTCAACGCCCGTACACGATTGAGGATTTGAGTGTCATGGCCTCAGTGCCAGTTCCCACTCGAAACAGCTAACAGATTGTCTAGAAACAGATTGTGTCTAGAAAGCCAGCAACAAAAGCACAAACGAGGTGTTACTCACGCTACCAAAGAAGAATGACAAGCGTTGTAGACGTCAACTGCTTCACCACTCTTCAGTCGTCGAGCCATAAAGAACTCTTAAGCCACGAATTGATCCACAGAGAACGCAGAATACAAAGCAACATTGATTTTCTTTATATCTTTCCTCTCCACTTCACTTAACAACTTTGGTGAGATCCTTAATATCCCTCAGGCGACACACCAGCTACGTCTCCGTGAACCATTCAGCCTCAGATTGTAAATTGTCATCAAACTTGGGAATTAAAGCGTAAAAAGCGTCCGTCTAGATAGTTTGTATTAAAACTTGCTTTTTTCCGTGACTTTTCATTATTTCTTACAAGAATAGTCAAAATCGTAGCACGAGGCAGAACTGCAACGTCAGCGACTATTCAGGCTAGTCAGCTCACCACCTCTCAATCTTCCTTATTCTTCGCCAAGCCTCACCAACCCTCGCTAGTAGCACATTTAGCTGCCCTTGGAACAACTAGCTGACAATGCTTAGGTAATTAATATATGTACAAGCACCATACAACCACAGTTATAGTATTTTCTGCTATACTGCGACTAGGTCAAAGTGGCGGCTAGAGTGGGTTCATCGTGAACGTATAGCGATGTCCCTTTTCCTAAAACTACGCCACGTAACTTCAATTATATTACGTAGAAAATTAAAATAAGATAGATGAATAATATATATATATATATATATATATATATATATATATATATATATATATATATATATATATATATATATATATATATATATATATATATATATAGTGTCACGATCGCTTACTTACCTGCGATCGTACGATACCGGTTATCTTTCCAAGAAAGTGGACGTTACACTGATCCCGGAAAGTTTTAAAGGTCTGGATTTTTAAAGGCTTCGAGTGCCTACCCGACCTATCCGAAATCGCCAGAATTATCTCTCACTCCACCTTTACCTTGACTTCCCCTCAACCGCAGGAATTTACCCGGACGCCATTACCGCGTCCCCAGACAATAATTCCCGTATTTCACCTCAAGCCTCACAGGAGATTACCATTATCACCAAAGATTACCCATAACACCATAACATCGTCCCTAAAATCACCAATACACCACAACACCAACTTCCAAGGTTAACACCACAACCTCCACTCACAAAATGGCTGCCAGTTTGACCTATGACCCCTTCCAACAGCGTCACCGGCACAACTCAACAACCGAATTTCAGCGGACAAGAGCTCTTGGTACCACAAAAGACTCACTAACCTGATCCTGGATATCAAGGTTATACCGCTACACCACTAATACCTCCACAAACTCACTCCACCACCAGTCCACACCAAGATCCTTCCCTGAGAGACGCCTTCCCTCCACCTTTCCTCATGACCTAAGGCGCTCTACCTTTCCCCTCCTTGGAATGTGTTGTTGCCCACTCAAGCTCCCCTCGTTCTCAACGTATTTCACCTCAATTATACTTCCTTCCTTATACATACAAAGATATAGAGAACTTAAATTATAAAGAGGATAATACTACATGATATAAAATGGGTAAATAAGCCTTACACTACTTATAACAAAAAAGAGGATAATGCCCGAATGGCAGGTAACCGAAACACGGGGACACTAAGAAAACGTTATCCCATTCAAGGTAAACTCGGCCAATAACATGACAATAGTTATGAGTAGCGTCTTAAGGGAGAGAGAGAGAGAGAGAGAGAGAGAGAGAGAGAGAGAGAGAGAGAGAGAGAGAGAGAGAGAGAGAGAGAGAGAGGCAATAAGCCTCATGCCCCTTAGAAAAAGCTCTCTCCAGGTGCTCCAAGGGGGAGGAAATATAATTACTTTCCTTTGGGGCTATGATTTATTTATTTATTTATTTATTTTAATGCAAGAAGGCCACTGGCCAAGCGCAACAAAAAAAAAAAAATAAATAAATAAATAAATAAAAAATTGGTCCAATTATTGCAGTTACCATACAGATGCCATATATAATGGTATATATAGATATATATATATATATATATATATATATATATATATATATATATATATATATATATATATATATATATATATATATATATATATATATATAGTCTTGATTCTTTTGAAACAAACTTTGAAAGAATCATTGGAAAGAGGAAATACAAAAGCAGGCAGGTAGTTCCAGAGTTTACCAAAGAAAAGGATGAATGATAGAGAAAACTGGTTAATTCTTGCATTAGAGATGTAGGAAGAATAGGAGTGAGAGAAAGAAGAAAGACTCGTGCAACGAGGCCGCGGTAGGAGGGGAGGCAAGCAATTAGCAAGATCAAAAGAAAAGTTAGACTGAAAATAGCGGTAGAAGATAGCAAGAGTTGCAACATTGCGGCGATGAGAAAGAGGCTGAAGGCAGTCAATTGGAGAGGAACTGATAAGATGAAAACTTTTTATTGCATCCTGTCTAATATAACGGTATGAAACATGTGAAGCATACTCCATATGTGGACGGATAAGGCCCTCTGTGCAGAATTTGTAGCCGGGGAGTGAGAAAAGCTGGAGGAGATGACTGAGAACACCTAACTTTAGAGAAGTTGTTTTACCTAAAGATGAAATCTGAAGTTTCCAGTTTGGATTATAAGTAAAAGACAGACCGAGGATGTTCAGTGAAGAAGAGTGGAACAGTTGGGTGTCATTGAAGAATATGGGGATAGTTATCTGGAAGGTTGTGTCGAGTTGATAGACGGGGAAATTGAGTTTTTGGGGCAATGAACATTACTAAGTTTGATCTACTGCAATCAAAAAATTTAAAGAGATAAAAAGTCAGGCTTTCTGTGGTTCCCTTGCGTCAGCCGTTTACTTCCTGAAGGATTGGACACCTTCGAAAAGACGTGGAAAATTGCAAGATGGTATCATCAGCGAAAGAGTGGATAGGACAAGATGTTCGGTTTAGGAACACTACTGTTAATAGACTCAAGTACCTTTTGACCAGTGACTGCATACGACAGTTGAAATAGAACGGTTTGAGAGGAAACTTGAGAAGTTACAGAGAGAAGGATTGAAGCCGTAGGAGAATAGTTTGGAAATCAAAACTTTGTGCTAGACTCTGTCAAAAGCTGTTGATATGTCTAAGGCAATCCTTTTTAAAACAGGCTGAAGTTTTTGGCAATATTCCTGCAGGAAGGAAAGGTAGACGGTGATAAACAAATTTGGAAGAGTTTGACTAGGCAAAGTGTGAGCACGGAGGCGTAGTTTTGGAGAACAATAGGAGGTACCTCATCAGGTCCGTAAGGTTAAGGCCAGCAACGACATGAAAAACATCACTGCGAAGGATTTTAATGGGTAGCATGAAGTAGTTGAAAAAGTGGGAGGGGGGGAGGGGAACAAGTCCTAGGTGTGATTTTTCTTTTTTTTTTCTTTTTTTTTTTTTTTTAGCAAAAGATTCAGCTAAGAGTTCAGCTTTAGAGACAGATGAGATGGCAATGGTACCACCAGGTTGAAATAAAAGAGGAAAAGATGAAAAAAAAAATAAAGTTATTGCTAAGGCCAATAAATCCGAGGGGAGATAGATCTTTAAAAATTTTGACATTTTCTATCAATTAATATATTTCATTTTTATTTATTTATTTATTTTTTTGTTAGTTGGAGAACAGACTTGACATGTTTCTGAAAAATTATACATATATATATATATATATATATATATATATATATATATATATATATATAAAGTGCATGAGATTCAGGTGATGGAAAACTCAAGTACCTTTTGTGACTACCTGTCTATCGTGTATAACATATTGGATTGGAGCGATATGGCAAGATACAGATAAAAGGTTGTTATCGAAGGAGCCCAACAGAAAAGATAGGGTGACAGCATAAGCAAAAGGATTAGATGTGAAGAAAAAGTTAAGAATGTTGGACGTATCTCCAAGACGGTCAGGAATATGAGTAGTGTGCTGCACTAGATACTCTAGGTTGTGGAGGATACCAAAGTTAAAGGCTAGTTCACCATGATGTTCAGTGAAAGGAGAGGAAACCCAAAGCTGGTGGTGAACATTAAAGTCTCCAAGAATGGAAATCTCCACGAAAAGAAAGAGTCAGGATGTGCTCCACTTTATAAGACAAAGATTTTTTTTTTCTTTTATAGTCAGAGAAGTTGGGTGAGAGACATGCAACACAGATAGATTTAGTCTGAAATTGACACTGTAGTCATAGCCAGATCTAAGGGTGCGAATGTTGTAGAAGTTAATGAAAAAAAAGTTGAGGGGGTATTAAGACAGGGTAGATACCAGAAGAGCAGTCCAGCCTAGGGACATTTGTGTTCCCCTCGCCAGATGGGGACATCGAGGCTGGTGTAGGAGTTACCATATTCAATTTAAATTTTGAATGTAGGGTGTGTGCAACTGGGTGCATGTAATTTTGTGTGAAGGAAGAACGTTGTCTTTAGAGGGCAGGTTGTGGCTGCCCCCTTGTGTTATGAGACACAAAGGGAAACTTTCGGTGAGGTCACAGCTGGGTTATTGATAATTTTATAACACCTCCTGAACCAGTGCTTCAGATCTTCCTGGGAGTAATTATCGTTTCGGCAGGTGTCTACTGCCTCCTCGTAGGAGAGGGAAATTGCCTTTCAAAAGCTGGTTTGATCTGATCTAATGACGACTCTTAATTTGGTGATGTGCTGTGTCGTCGATACACAAATGTTGAAAAATTACAGAGAGGCTGAGGAATGGAAGAGGCCGCCTGCATAGTAGTGGAGTACACATGACTGTCAGTGGCTTCTCTCCGATTTCCTCTAGTTTAGAATCTCCATCCTTAGCTTCTGTTTCTTCTTCAGTATAAACAAACTACCTACGACTTTGTAGCGTGTTAGGAACAGGGTAAATAACTAGAAAACAAAGCATGAAGCGTTCAGCTCTTACGTCCACCCTTCTCTTATCGCGGTCGTCATAACGCTGAGGGCTTGAGGCCACATTTATCTGACCTACAGAAGAAGGAGTAAGATGTGTAGTAGAGAGAGCAGAAGTGAGAGAGGGTGAAGAAGTAGCGAAAGCAAAAGAAAGAGAAGACGACGGAGATATGAGTCAAAAGAGAAGTTGGAGCAGCCGTAGCTGCTGGAAATGTGATACAGATGCGGCTACCTGCAGAAGTAAACTTGCACACCGATGTGGTCGAAGGGAGATCACAAGTCCTGGCTGAAAACCGAAGGCAGATTTCAAGGGAGAAGTAGGAGGAAAAGAAAGAAGCGGCAGTTTGACTGTGAAAGGCCAAGCAAGAGCCCAGTTGTTTTTTGATGTTATGATAATTGTTTGTGTTAGTGTTGTAGCAGCCTCTGTTTTGTAATTTGTGCGCGCCTCGGTTTCAGTAGGATTTTATGAGCAGAGTTTTGAATTTGTTGTTTCCTGAAAATTTCATAAGTTTTGTAATATGGAACGTAGGTAGCGAAAAGAGGACGTGAGGAGAAAAATGAAGGAGATGGGATGAGAGACAAAGAAATTAGAGAGACAGGGGCAGGGTAGAAAGTGAACGCGTCATGGACGGGTAGTCAAGCGTGCTACGAGTTAGATTTTCAGAGCATAGTCTGTCCTCTTCCTCATTTAAATTTCTATACTTCCTATTGTTCCCCTTTATTGAGCCCCACGTATTATTTAGTTGAAGAGTTCATCCTGCCTGTAATCAGAATGCATCCTGCCCCTATAGTCTGCTCACAGTATTTTTGAAGGTAGCCGTTTCTGTTGTGTAAGCTAGCCTGAGTGAGACGAGCGGCGGACGGGGTGGGTTGTTCCCACGTTCCTCCCCCTCCCCTCTTGCATAAGTGATTTCCTGTGACGCTGCCTTCCTTTGTTAGTCGGTGTGCAGACAGCCAGCGAAATAGATTTGCGTGTAGAGGCAATGCGAGATGAGGAAATTAAACTTGAATTTAAGCTTAGAGGGCTTTTACTTTCATATGATATTTGTTTCGTTAAAGCAGTACGTCCCTGCTAAGAGGTGGGAATTAGGAGTCTCCAGAAATCTTCCGGTGATTGTTGTACCTCTTAAATTGCCTGAAATATATAGCGCACCGACTCCTTTGCTGTTAGTCGAATGGGGTTCATCGGAGAGCGGTTGGCTGACTCTCTCCCTTTGTCTGTAGTTCGTTTGTTCTTGTGACTGTAGTGTATTCGTTGTATTGTTAAATGTGGTTAAAAATGGTTTCAGTGTTTTTTTTAAGGACTCTGGACTTAGAGGATATCCATGCCTCTGCTGTGCAGTGGCGTCTGCTTCTTCTCCAAGCCTGATCTTGAGTGGCTGTGGTTTGTCTTTTGAAAAGTTGTAGATGGTGTTGCTTGGCAGATGTAATATTCTATGAACGTGGATGAATTTTTATTTTGTTGTTTGTGAGGGTGGTAAATTCATAGAATATTATAATCCTGTTGATTGCTGTAGCTTTTCCTCCTAGAACGTGGCTATTGATCCTTTTCGAACTGTTGAAGTGGCAATAGCACTTGTGATATTCCCATGCCTGTAGGAGGTGAAACAGGCTGACAATCTCAGTTGTGCAATTCACCACAAGAAACCAGAAGGATCCTGTGGAGATGAATTAGGCTCTGCATTACACTGCACAGGAAGTGGCAATGTAGGAAGGCCGATCCTGGTAATATGTAAGAGACCAGGTGTCTTACACCAGGGTGTAAGAGACCAGATGGACCTTGTGACCTGTAATTGAGCCCCGCACTAAGTTTTGTACATGGTGACTTAAGGAAGGTCACTGAAATAAAGGCAGCTGTGCGAAGGGCCGGATTTGTGGTCGTAACAATATATATATATATATATATATATATATATATATGTGTGTGTGTGTGTGTGTGTGTGTGTGTGTGTGTTTGATTTTATTATTATTATTATTACTATTATTTACTTACTTATTTATTTTTCAGGAAGAGCAATCCTCACATCTCAGACTTTATGGAGCAGCTTGGCATCAGCGGCGATTACAAAAAGCTGGAAGAATACTATATCACGAAACTGTTTGATATCATCCAGAATTATCCCACCAATAACAGGTAATTCCAGTTCTGTGACTCCTCTCATTCTCTATAAGGTTAGAGCACACGGGATAGATGGGAAGGTGTTAGGCTGGATAGGGTCATGGCTTGGTAACAGGCGACAGAGTGGTAATAAACGGCTCGAAATCCGAGTGGGGTCATGTAATTAGTTGGGTGCCACAGGGATCAGTATTAGGGCCATTGTTATTTCTAATATATATCAATGACTTGGATAGTGGAATTAGTAGTGATGTTAGTAAATTTGCGGATGACACAAAGATAGGTAGATTAATTAGGTCAGAATCGGATGCCATCGCCTTGCAGGCAGACTTAGATAGAATGAATGAATGGACGGATAGATGGCAAATGCAATTTAATATCAATAAATGCAAAGTGCTTAGCGTAGGTAGAGGAAACCCACACAATAGGTACACATTAAACAACCAAACTCTGGTAGGTACAGGGTACGAGAAAGATTTAGGAGTTATAGTTAGCTCTGAACTCCGTCTAGGGGAAACAATGCATGGAAGCCAGAAACAAGGCAAATAGGGTACTAGGATTCATTTTTCGGAGTGTTAAAAGTAGAAGACCAGAAGTAATATTAAAGTTATACTTGGCGCTGGTCAGACCTCATCTAGACAACGCTGTGCAGTTCTGGTCCCCACATTACAGGAAAGATATAGATCTATTAGAATCAGTACAGAGGAGAATGACTAAAAGGATACAGGGGATGAGGAGAATTCCTTACGAGGCGAGGTTGAAGCTGTTAAATTTACATTCTCTAGAGAGACGTAGGTTAAGAGGGGACCTGATAGAAGTCTTTAAGTGGTATAAGGGTTATAACAAGGGAGATGTAAGCAAAATTCTTAGGATCAGCAACCAGGGTAGAACAAGAAATAACGGGTTCAAGCTTTAAAAATTTAGGTTTAGGAAGGAGATAGGAAAAAAATTGGTTCTCAAATAGAGTGGTAGATGAGTGGAACGGACTCAGTAATCATGTAGTTAGTGCTAGGACACTAGAGAGCTTTAAGAGAAGATTAGACAAGTTTATGGATGGGGATAACAAATGGAAAAAGGTAGGTGTGTTTCATACATGGACTGCCACGTGTAAGCCTGGTCGCTTCTTGCAGCTTCCCTTATTTCTTATGTTCTTATGTTCTTATGTTCTAAGATCCGAAACATTATTAGGCTAGAACTTCGGAATGTCGAAATTGTCTTAACTTATGAAGATTAGGAGGCAGCAGGTAGGACATTTGCTTTCCGTTTCTATTCATTTTCACCTAATATTTTATTATCACATGCAAAAATACATAAGTAAAAGGTTAGTTATTCATAATGTTAAATAAATAACCTTTTAATTCTGTCGAGTAACTATAAACGACACACACACACACACACACACACACACACAAATATATATAATATATATATATATATATATATATATATATATATATATATATATATATATATATATATATATATATATATATATATATATATATATATATATATATATATATAGGGTGCGAGTCCCATTGCAGACGCAAAAAGTGCAAATGCTTTTAGAGAAAAATTCCTGTGTCAAGCTCATTCGTTCTTTTTATTTCAAACTTGCTTAATATATTATCAAATGGTTATGCTTTTAATAGATATGTCATATTTTTTTGTGTATTTCATGTATTTTCTGAGGTAGGAGGTCTATTTTAAGTGCGACTCCTTATGACTGCCCTACTCTAAGTAGACGCACCCTAGTCCAATGGAGACGCAAGTTTCTATTTATTTATTTTTTTTATTTATTTTATTTATAATACGTGTAATTATACTTTTTAGTATATATCATGCATAATACTTACGATTTTAAGTAGGATTTAAGTACTTGCATGCTGATAGGAGGTGTACATTACATGTCTACAGAAAAAAAAAAAATGTGAAAGATGCTACACACTTTTTGATAAATAATAATAATAATAATAATAATAATAATAATAATAATAATAATAATAATAATAATAATAATAATTAAAATAAAATCATCAATAAAATACACTTTGTAGTAAGTAGTATGGACGAAAATTTAGTAAGTGCAGTGTTCGCACGTGCTTTCACATTTAAAACAAAAAAAAAAAAAAATCCTTTATTTTCGTCACTATATTGACTGTTGGAACAACATAACTCTTGAAAACATAAAAGTGTACTTTTTTTTTTATACACAACTCAGGTATTGTTTTCTATGCGCTGAATATTTCGGAAAAATAAGTAAGTAAATCAGCCTAAGAATTATTGGGCGTAATTTGTCCTCATATATTGAACTGAAAATCTTTGTAAAAAGAAAAAAAAAAAAAAAATTGTAAGCCTGCAAATAAGGAAAACATTGTAACATTACATTCACTTCCATATCTATACCATGAACATATGCCCTAATTCAACAGGAATAAAGTTCTTTTGTTCTTTTGTTTAATGCCTAATACTAAGAATATAGTAGATGTACAAAAAATGTTAGGTTACAGGGAGACATGCAGTAAAGGAGAACATAACATAGGCCACATTAAAGGAGGGAGACATAGGCAAGAGAGACATGTTTCCAAGGATATCCATGCTGAGTCTGTTTATTAGTCTGCATTAAAATATGCTGTGATGGAGGTCATTATATCAGTTGGAAAAAAAAAAAAAAATCCATTCGTGCGGTTCTGAAATACAGGTTTAGGATTATCGAGGACCACAATTTCTTTCCAGAGCAGAGAATATGACACGTCCTCTGTGTCAGAAAAATACAACAACCTCGCGCTCTTCTCCTTCGCAGAGGACACTGTCATACCCCCACTGTCAATTGATTTTATTTTTCCAATATACACTTTGAAAGATGGCTTCTGGACCTTCCCCCTTCCTGATACCTGCTGCTTTTTTATCTTCACTCCGTCATCTTTACCTGGCTCAGCCACGGGTAATTTTATTCCAAATTCGCCGCCTTCATCCATATCAACTGATGATGGTGTCATTAGAACTACCATCGTGAATACTTATATTTTTCACATTGTCATCCTCAGAAGAAGAAGCCGTAATGTGTAAAGGCCTAGGTCTGTACGGTAGGGTCTTTGAAGTTTTTCCTGGTTTTGCCTTGGATGTGCGAGTAGTAGAAGTAGTAGTAGTAGTAGTTTTTCTGTTTTTCGGCCTGCTTGTCTTCTTAGTCATCCTCTTCTTGTCGTTCTCTTGAAGCTCTTTCTCTTCTTTCTGTCATTTGAGTTGCTCTACCATTTTGCGAGATGAAATAGCATAAGCCCTATCTAAAACGCCTCGCACCACCATGGGCCCTTTGCCAGGACTTCGTTCTGCGTAAAACATGTGATGAGCAAAATATGGACTAATACTTGAGGATAACTTAGAGGTACTTGGGATACTAGTAACTACAGCCAAGCCTTACTCAGTAGCCTACTATGCATTAAACCATTTAACATCAAAAGCAAACACAAAAACCATGCACTCACGTTTAGTGATCTTTAATTGCAGCTTCTATGTCTGCTTGACAGTAAGTATCTCTAGCTTTTAGTCTAGTAGTCATTATTTTCTGTTTGTTCTGTTTACCTTTTCATGGCACTATTTTTTTTTTCTCTTTTAGTTTCTACTCTTTATTAGGCACTATTTATTTAGACTTTTCAGTTCTGTTAGTTTTCACTGTATAGTTATAGTATTAGTTTATGCACTATTCATATCCAACTGGGAAAAAAAAACACAGAAAAATATTGCAAATAGGAAAGATAACTTTGATAAATAAAACTAAACCTAAGGAGACGCACCACTACCATCATAACCAGACGCGCATCTAATGCCTCCCGCGCGTCTCCTAGTGGGCTCCCACATATGCGTCTCTACTGGATCGAGTCAGGCTCACAGTCACAGTAAAGAAACTGAACTACCGTCACTGAAAACTCTACCTTAAATGTAGGAAACAGTGAGACGAGATTGGGGTTTGCCAACCATGTTGTTTATGCCCTTCTAAACCTAGCTTGAAAAAATGCATCTCCATTGGATTTGTCTTATGATGGTCCAGTGCTGACGCACCCTTTTTTTCCAAGCAGTCATTCATGCAGAAGCCGCCAAATCATGCAGGGGTGTAATTCAAGGCATGCTCATTCTATCTGTAATAAGAAAAAAATATATATTGGAGTTAAAGAAGTGAGAGAAATTAGTCTGGAAAAAATTGCTTTCTTAGGTTTCGGCTAAGAGACCCACAAAAAACCTGCCCACGTTTACAAAAAGAAAATAAATACATAAATAAAATAAAATAAAATAAAATACGTAAATAAATAAATTAATAAAATAAATAGATAAATAAATAAATAAATAAATAAATAAAATAATAGAAAACAGATAAAAGTATGTATCCTATAAGGCTGGTAGTGAAGGAAAATATCACTGATAAAATTAAATATTCTTTAAGCCTAACTTCATAAAAGCTGTCTTAGCTTGAGGTGGAATGTGAAGTTTCCAGTTTATATTATTAGTAAATGAACGTTCATCAACGACCTTAGATCCAATTTCTAATGTATGGCACATAATCTCTCCTCAATTAAACCTAATTTTCTTTTTTTCTTTCCTTGCCAAAATACAGGGGTTGAGGCCACTGCCATCAACTTCCTTCTCTGTTCCCAATTAGTGTCTTCTTTTGCCGTCCAAAGGAGGATGTTGCTTCTACGTACACAGCGACATTATTTTCTTCGTGGCCACGCTCTTGAGCTCTTTGACTGGACAAGGGCAACGAGCAGCCAAAAAGAAAAAAAAAAAGGCATACTAGAGTGCCAGTCTCTAAACAGAGATAAAAAATGATAATTAGAAACCTCACATTTGAAAAAGTTAAATTCATAGGACAGAGGAAATACAGAAGCAAGCAAAAAGTTCCATAGTTTGTGAAAAAAAGGGATGAATGACTGAAAATACTGATTAGCTCTTGCATTAGAGAGGTGGACAGAATAGGTGTGAAAGAAAGTAGAAAGTCTTGTGTAGTGAGACCGCGGGAGGAGGGAAGGCCTGCAGTTACCAAGATTAGAAGAACAGTTAGCATGAAAATAGTGGTAGAAGACAGGAAGAGATGCAACATTACGGCAATGAAAGAGAGCCTGAAGACAATCAATTAGAGGAGAGGAATTGATAAAACAAAATGCTTTTCATTCCACGCATTAAGCGTAGTCCATACACAGACGTATGCTGAGTTAGCAGCATGAAGCACGGCGAAAAAAAAAAAAAAACTGCCGGTGACGGTTCAGAACGCCTAAGAACACCTAGAAGCTGTTTTAGCTAGAAATGATATGTGATGTTTTCAGTTTAGATTGTAAGTGAAGGAAAGAGAGTCGGTGACAGGACAGAACTCTTAGGAACACCAATGTTAATAGACATAGAAGAACAGTGACCACCTAACACAACAACAATAGAACAGCCAGATAGGAAACATGAGATGAAGTTACATAGAGAAGGATAGCATTCATAATAGGGTAGTTTAGAAACCAAAGTTTTGTGCCAGACTCTATCAAGAGATTTTGATATGTCTAATGTGCCAGCGAAAGTTTCATCAAAATCCCTAAAATCGCAATAATCAGTAAGGATAACCAGTCACCAGTAGAACGACTACTGATGAATCAGATATAAGATTGTGAAGTGATATATGTTTAATGATCTTCCTATTGAAGACAGATTTTAAAACTTCAGAGAGGGAGAAAATTAAAACAATAGGACTAGAGCGATCACCCTTTTTAGGAACAGGCTAGATATATGCAAACTTATAGCAAGAAGAAAAGTTAGATGTTAATAGACAGTTGGTAAAGGCTGACTAGGCAAGGCGCAAGAACGGAGGCACAGTTTTGGAGAACAATACGAGGGACTCCATCAGGTTCATAAGCCTTCCAAGGATTAAACCCAGCTAGAGCATGGAAAATACTGCAAAGATCTTAATGGGTAGCATGAAACAGGTGGAAGGTGGAGGAGGGGGTAAACAAACAATGAATCATTGAATGTAGAGTTTCTAGTTAAAAACTGAGCGAAGAGATTTGAAATATTTGGAGGTAGATGAGATTGCAGTGGTGCCATTGGGTTGAAATAAAGGAAGGATAGACGAAGAAGCAAAGTAATTAGAGAATATCTTGGATAAGTGCCACAAGTTGAAAGGGAAGTCAAATCTAGAAAGATTTTGTCATTCTCAATTGACAAAGGAATTTTGGATTGTTGGACAACAGGCTAGGAATGATTCCAGAAAGAAATGTAAAGTGAATGAGATTCAGATGATATAAAGCGATCATTTGTGGGCCACATCTCTATCATATATAGCATGAGAACAGGCGGAATTAAACCTTGCTTAGGAAGGATAGGGGCGAGAGAAGAAGTCTGGAATATACGCCTTCATGCCCGACACCACAACCTCTGTTATCCGCTCAGCACACAGATAGGTCTCTGACATGGACGCAGTAATCTTTCATGGAAAACTAAAACAATACATCCTCAAGTCCTCCAAAGCGTGGCACCTCCGCTTTGGAGGATCTTGAAGAAGAATTGGAGCGATTGGGTAAAATACAGATACGAGGTTGTGATCGGAGGAGCCTAACGGAGAAGATAAAGTGACAACATAAGCTGAATGATTACAGGTTATGAAGAGGTCAGGAACGCTGGACGTGTCTTCAAGATGGTAACGAATACGACTTAGGAGTTACACTAGTTGTTCTAGTCAGTGTACGATAACAAAATTTATCATTAGTTCACCAGCTTGGTCATTGAAGGAAGAGGAAAACCATGGTGAACATTGAGGTCTCCAAGAATGGAGATCTCCACGAAAGGGAAGAGAGTCAGGATGTGACTTACTTTATAAATGAGATAGTCAAAGAATGTTTCATTGTTAGAAGAGTTACTCGAAAGGTTCACATCACAGGTTAATTTTAGTTTGAGAATGACTCTGGAGTCATAACCAGGTAGTAGAAAATACTACCAACAAATTTTCATCTTTCCCTCAACTATTTGAACATGATAGCACCAGTACCGCATTATCTATCTCTAATCCTTATCTCTTCTGTCAAACCTTTCTGAAAATTCAGCCCTGCAAGATTTAGGGGTTATTCCTTTCTCTCCTCCATTATTTTTTTTTTCACATTTTATTAAGATGCTTTGTGATGATGTTGCACATGTCTTCGCTGAGCTAAACATTCAGAAGGTTTATGGGCCAGAGGTGGCCTTGCTTTTGCTCTCTATAAATCCGCCTCCGAGGAGGCAGTAGATACCTACCGAAACGATAATTACTCCCAGTGAGGTCTAAAGCACTCTTCAGGGGGTACTGTGAACTTATCACTAAACCCAGCTGTGACCTCACTGAACGTTTCCCTTTGTGTCTCACAACACAAGGGGGCAGTCACAGCCAACTCACTTCCTCCACACAAAACTACAAGCACCTAATAACACACACACCCTTCACTCAAAATTTTTTAAATCATAATGGCGACTCCTACACCAGCCTCGGAATCCCCATCTGGGGAGGGGACCATAAATGTCTCCAGGTCGGACTGCCTTTCTGTCGACGACCCTAAGTGTCTTGACACCACCCTCAATTTTTTCTTCATTAACTTCTGTAATATTCGCAGTCTAAGATCTCATTTTCAATCTGTAGAACACCACCTCTCCTCTTCTAAACCTCATCTTCTTTTCCTCACTGAAATTCAGGTGTCTGAGGCAACTGACAGTAGCCTCTTTTCTGTTCCCTCCTACTTTCTCTATCCTCATTTTCGATCCAAAGCTGGATGCTGCGCTTATGTGCGCAATAACTTAACCTGCTCTTGTGCCCACGCTCTTAAATCTTCCGAGTTCTCCACCATCTGGCTACGACTACAGAGTCACTCTCAAACTAAATTTATCTGTGCTGTATACTTCTCACCTAACTCCTCTGACTATAAGGAATTCTTTGACTACTTAACTTCCAAAGTGGAGCACATTCTGACTCTCTTCCCTTTTGCAGAGATCTCCATTCTTGGAGACTTCAATGTTCACCACCAGCTTTGGCTTTCCTCTCCCTTCACTGACCATCCTGGTGAACTTGCCTACAACTTTGCTATCCTCCACGACCTAGAGCAATTGGTGCAACACCCTACTCGTATTCCTGAGCGTCTTGGAGATACGTCCAACATTCTTGACCTTTTCCTGACCTCTAATCCTTCTGCTTATGCTGTCACCCTTTCTTCTCCGTTGGGATCCTTCGATCACAATTTCATATCTGTATCTTGTCCTTTCGCTCCAATCCCTCCTCAGGATCCCCCTAAGCGAAGATGCCTCTGGCGTTTTGCCTCTGCTAGTTGGGGGGACCTGAGGAGGTATTTTGCTGATTTTTCTTGGAATGACTACTGCTTCCGTGTCAGAGACCCGTCTTTGTGTGCCGAGCGCATAACAGAGGTAATAGTGTCTGGCATGAAGACGTACATTCCTCACTCATTTTCTCATCCTAAACCTTCTAAACCTAGGTTTAACACAGCTTGTTCTCGTGCTATACATGATAGAGAGGTGGCCCACAAAAGGTACTTAAGCCTTCCATCACCAGAATCTCATGCACTTTATATTTCTGCGCGGAACCATGCAAAGTCTGTTCTGCAACTAGCCAAAAACTCCTTCATTAACAGAAAGTGTCAAAACCTTTCAAGATCTAACTCCCCTCGTGATTTCTGGCATCTAGCCAAAAATATCTTCAATAACTTTGCTTCTTCTTCTTTCCTTCCTCTGTTTCAACAAGATGGCTCCACTGCTATCACATCTATTTCTAAAGCTGAACTCTTCGCTCAAACCTTTGCAAAAAACGCTACCTTGGATGATTCTGGGCTTGTTCCTCCCTCTCCTCCACCCTCTGACTACTTCATGCCACCTATTAAAATTCTTCGCAATGATGTTTTCCATGCCCTCGCTGGCCTAAACCCTCGGGAGGCTTATGGACCTGATGGGGTCTCTCCGAAACCGTGCTTCCGTTCTTGCACCTTGCCTAGTTAAACTCTTTCAGCTGTGTCTGTCAACATCTACCTTTCCTTCTTGCTGGAAGTTTGCCTACATTCAACCTGTTCCTAAAAAGGGTGACCGTTCTAATCCCTCAAACTACCGTCCTATTGCTTTAATTTCCTGCCTATCTATAGTTTTTGAATCTATCCTCAACAGGAAGATTCTTATACATCTATCACTTCACAACCTTCCATCTGATCACCAGTATGGGTTCCGTCAAGGCCGCTCTACTGGTGATCTTCTGGCTTTCCTTACTGAGACTTGTTCATCCTCTTTTAGAGATTTTGGTGAAACTTTTGCTGTTGTCTTGGACATATCAAAAGCTTTTGATAGAGTCTGGCACAAAGCTTTGATTTCCAAACTACCCTCCTACGGCTACTATCCTTCTCTCTGTAACTTCGTCTCAAGTTTCCTTTCTGACCGTTCTATTGCTGCTGTGGTAGACGGTCACTGTTCTTCTCCTAAATCTATTAACAGTGGTGTTCCTCAGGGTTCTGTCCTGTCACCCACTCTCTTCTTATTAGTCATTAATGATCTTCTAAACCAAACTTCTTGTCCTATCCTCTCCTACACTGATGATACCACCCTGCACTTTTCCACATCTTTTCATAGACGTCCAACCTTTCAGGAGGTAAACATATCACGCAGGGAAGCCACAGAACGCCTGACTTCTGATCTTTCTAAAATTTCTGATTGGGGCAGAACAAACTTGGTGTTGTTCAATGCCTCAAAAACTCAATTCCTCCATCTATCAACTCGACACAACCTTCCAGAGAACTATCCCCTCTTCTTCAATGACACTCAACTGTCCCCCTCTTCTACACTGAACATCCTCGGTCTGTCCTTTACTTATAATCTCAACTGGAAACTTTACATCTCATCTAGTTAAAACAGCTTCTATGAAGTTAGGCGTTCTGAGACGTCTTCACCAGTTTTTCTCACCCCCCCAGCTGCTAACTCTGTACAAGGGCCTTATCCGTCAATGTATGGAGTATGTTTCACATGTCTGGGGGGGGGTTCCATTCATACTGCTCTTCTAGACAGGGTGGAATCAAAAGCTTTTCGTCTCATCATCTCCTCTCCTCTAACTGACTGTCTTCAGCCTCTGTCTCACCGCCGCAATGTTGCATCTCTAGCTGTCTTCTACCGCTATTTTCATGCTAACTGCTCTTCTGATCTTGCTAACTGCATGCCTCCCCTTCTCCCGCGGCCTCGCTGCACAAGACTTTCTTCTTTCTCTCACCCTTATTTTGTCCACCTCTCTAACGCAAGAGTTAACCAGTATTCTCAATCATTCATGCCTTTCTCTGGTAAATTCTGGAACTCCCTTCCTGCTTCTGTATTTCCACCTTCCTGTGACTTGAATTTCTTCAAGAGAGAGGTTTCAAGACACTTATTCATCAATTTTTGACTACTGCTTTGACCCTTTCATGGGACTGGCAGTTCAGTGGGCATTTTTTTTTTATATTGGATTTTTGTTGCCCTTGGCCAGTGTCCTTCCTACATAAAAAGAAAAAAAAATGTATTAGCAGTGATGCCATCTGGTTGAAATAAAGGAGGAAAAGGAGAAGAAGTAAAGTTATTGGAAATGTTTTTGGCTAGATGCGAGAAGTCACGAGCGGAGTTAGATCTTGAAAGATTTTCACACTTTCTATTAATGAAGGAGTTTTTGGCTACTTGGAGAACAGACTTGGCATGGTTCCGGGCAGAAGTATAAAGTGCATGAGATTCTGGTCATAGAAGGCTCAAGTACCTTTTGTGGGCCACCTCTCTATCATGTATAGCACAAGAACAGGCTATGTTAAACCAGGGTTTGGAAGGTTTAGGTCGAGAAAAAGAGTGAGGAATGTACGCCTCCATGCCAGACACTATCACCTCTGTTATGCACTCGGCACACAGAGTTAAGTCTCTGTCACGGAAGCAGTACTTATTCCAAGGAAAATCAGCAAAATACCTCCTCAGGTCCCGCAAACTAGAAGAGACAAAACGCCAGAGGCGTTTTGCCATCTAGGGGGATTCTCGGGAGGGATTGGAGTGATAGAAGATATAGATATGAGATTGTGATTGGAGGAGCCCAGTGGACAAGAGAAGGTAACAGCATAAACAGAAGGATTAGATGTTAGGAAAAAGTCAAGAATGTTGGATGTATCTCCAAGACGGTCAAGAATACGAGTAGGGTGTTGCGCCAGTTGCTTTAGATCGTGGAGGATAGCAAAGTTGAAGGCTAGTTCACCAGAATAGTCGTTGAAGGGACAGGAAAGCCAATGCTGGTGGTGAACATTGAAGTCTCCAAGAATGGAGACCTCCATGAAGGGGAAGTCAGAATATGCTCCACTTTTGAAGTTAAGTAGTCAAAGAATTTCCTGTAGTCAGAGGAATTAGGTGAGAGCTATACAGCATTGATAAATTTAGTTTTAGAGTGACTCTGTAGTCGTAACAAGATGGTGGAAAATTCGGAAGATTCAAGAATAGGTTGTCATTGCGCACATAAACGCAACATCCAGCTTTGGATTGAAAATGAGGATAGAGAAAGTAGGAGGGAACAGAAAAGGGGCTACTGTCAGTTGCCTCAGACACTCGTGATTCAGTGAGGAAAAGAAGATGAGGTTTAGGAGAGGAGAGACGGTGTTCTACAGATTGAAAATTAGATCTAAGACTGCGAATGTTGCAGAAGTTAATGAAGAAAAAGTTGAGGGGGGGTATCAAGACGCTTAGGGTCGATACCAGAAGAGCAGTCCGAACTGGAGACATTTGTGGTCCCCTTCCCAGTTGGGTACTCCGAGGCTAGTGTAGGAGTCGCCATGATAATTTAGAATTTTGAGTGTGTGTGTGTGTGTGTGTGTGTGTGTGTGTGTGTGTGTGTGTGTGTGTGTGCGTGTGTGTGTGTGTGTGTGTGTGTGTGTGTAATTGTAGTTTTGTGTGAAGGAAGAGAGTTGCTTTTAGAGGGCAGGCTGTGACTGTTCCCTTGTATTGTGAGACACAAAGGTAAACGTTCAGGTAAGTAACAGCTGCGTTTAATGATAAGTTCACAACACCTGATCCTGTGCTTTAGACCTCACTGGGAGTAATTATCGTTTTGGCAGGTGCCTACTGCCTTCTCCTATGTGTGTGTGTATGTGTGTGTAAGTGTGTGTGTGTGTGTGTGTGTGTGTGTGTGTGTGTGTGTGTGTGTATGTGTGTGTGATGCCATAGGGTTTTAAGAAGAAAAAAAATGGCTTGGGAGAGCGTATTTTAGAAATATACAGTGTGTGTGTGTGTGTGTGTGTGTGTGTGTGTGTGTGTGTGTGTGTGTGTGTGTGTGTGTGTGTGCGAGTGTGTGTGTGTGTGTGTTTGATGTTTGTAGGGTGTTAGGATGAAAAAAAAAAAATATGTCTTGAGAGATCGTGTTTTGTAAACATACAGTGAGTATTATGTTGTTTTCCATTGGCAGGTACTTGGTGTGGCAGGATGTTTTCGACAAGGGAGTGAGCCTGCCAAATAGTACAGTGGTGCAAGTTTGGCAAGATGGAGACTATCCAGAAGATTTCATGGCCGAAATTGATGCGGTTAGTCTTTTATTTATTTACTTAATTATTTGTTTATCTATTTATTTATTTATTTTTTATCAATAAGCCTATCACTATCAGCTTAATAAAGTTAAACTGATATGTAAAACAGAAGTGGCAAGAAACTGGCTTCCCCCCTCAAAAAAAAGTGGTAAAAGTATGTTACTAAAGCAGAATTATTACAAAGATCAGACTTAATTAATATAATAATTCAACTTAAAAATCAAATTAGGATCGTAGCAATTGAGGATTAAATGAAAATTGTCTTTAATTGTCTCTTCAGAATTCGTTTAATTAATATGATTTATACCTACAAAACAATACTGAAACTATCTAGTTTGAAAAATTATGTCAAAGGCTTAATCCTAAAACAATTTAAGTGGAATTGCTTTGAGGACCAGCTGTCATCTCTATCGATTCATTGGATGGTGAGAGCTTCTTTATCAATATTGATGTATTAAGCGAATGAAGTTAATATATATATATATATATATATATATATATATATATATATATATATATATATATATATATATATATATATATATATAATTTTTTTTTTCTTTTTTTTTTTACGACCACAGATTCCACTCTTCCCACAGCTGCCACAGCTTGGCTAGCTTCCCTGGGCCACCTCCTATGTTGATCAGTGCAGGGCTTAAATAGGCACTTACAGAGGTTTTCTGGCCTCCTGTGTGAGTAACAACTATGAGATCGCCACCCTGTTCCACCCACCAACAGGGAAGGGAATATTACCACTATCAAGCAACTCTCAACTCGCTGAGAAAGAATTGTTAGCCACGTTCTAGGTAGGGACAGTTACGACAAAGGACACACTCTTAAGAAGTCGATGTATTATACTTGATTGGACAACCGCCTACAGTAACAGATCGCCCAACATCCAACATAGTATTGTATCTTCCTGCGTATCAGTGTCATTTACGGCCTCCTGGAAGACAGTCTTCTACCATCCACGAATCGGCAGAACCTGAAGAGGCAGTAAACTCTACTACACACCAGTATTTATATAATTCTGTGTTCAGCCTCTTTAAAAGAGAACCGGAACACAGTAACATTTAACAAAGCAACGAATACAAGAACAAACTGAAGAGCAGGGTCCACTGACCGCTCCAAAGTGTCAATATTTGACTAGCTGCCAAGGAGCTGGTGCGCTAACCCTGGGACACAGAGCATGGAACGGCGCACTAATCTGGCTTTGCACAATACACCCAGTCAGTCCTACACTGATGTGTTAGCGACTTTTAATGGCAGGGGTGTTACTGCTAACTCATATACTGCTCTCTAAGTTGTATGTAGATTACCCTAACACATGCCACCTTTCCTCCTCGCGTAAGTACGTCCTCTCTGCTTGGTAGTGTCCCTCCGACTAAAGCGTGAGAACTAAAGCTCACTCCTCGTCACAGGAAAATGACTCATGAGAGAAGGGAGTTGGGCATACCTACCCTAGTCTGCTACCTTCGCCTCACGCTGCTAGCTTGGTACAACAAAACACTCATCTGTTAAAAATAAAAGTGAGCTAATTACAGGGACTGAATGCAATTATGCTGCTCTGTAAACAAGACTCAATATGAAGAAAATAACGAGAAATAAGGAAAATTAAGTAGGGAAGAGAGGTGACTATATGCGAATTTTTACAGTAACTCAGGGAGCGGAGGCCCAGACAGTTATCGCGCATCGGGTAGTTGAGTCTTCGTTCCTGCTGACCTTCCTCTCTCTCTCTCTCTCTCTCTCTCTCTCTCTCTCTCTCTCTCTCTCTCTCTCTCTCTCTCTCTTCATATATATATATATATATATATATATATATATATATATATATATATATATATATATATATATATATATATATATATATATATATATATATATATATATATATATATATATATATATATATATATATATATATATATATATATATATATATATCCTCTTTCTCCTCACCGCAATATTGCATCTCTAGCTATCTTCTACTGCTATTTTCATGCCAATTGTTCTACTGATCTTGCTAACTGCATGCCTCCCCTCCTCCCGCGGCCTCGCTACACAAGACTTTCTTCTTTCTCTCACCCTTATTCTGTCCACCTCTCTAATGCAAGAGTTAACCAGTATTCTCAATCATTCATCCCTTTCTCTGGTAAACTACACAAGACTTTCTTCTTTCTCTCACCCCTATTCTGTCCACCTCTCTAATGCAAGAGTTAACCAGTATTCTCAATCATTCATCCCTTTCTCTGGTAAACTCTGGAAGTTACTGCCTGCTTCTGTATTTCCACCTTTCTATAACTTGAATTCCTTCAAGAGGGAGGTTTAAAGACTCATCCTTCAATTTTTAACTACCGGTTCAATCCCTGTTCGTGGACCAGCGTTTTTTTTTTCTTACTGGATTTTTGTTGCCCTTGGTGTCCGTCCAGCATAAAAAAAAAAGACAATATCACCTCTGTTATGCGTTCAGCACACAAAGACGGGTTTTTGGCATAGAAGCAGTAGTCATTCCAAAGAAAATCAGCATAATACATCCTCAAGTCTCCCCAACCTACCAGAGGCGAAACGGCAAAGGCACCTCCGCTCTAGAGGATCAGAGAGGAGGGATTGGTGCGATAGGACAAGGTACAGATATGAGATTCTGATCGGAGGAGCTCAACGGAAAAGAGAGGGTAACAGCATAAGCAAGATTAGAAGTTAGGAAATGGTCAAGAATGTTGGCCATTTGTCCAAGACGGTCAGGAATACTAATAGTGCGTTGCACCAATTAGTTGCCCTTGGTCGTGGAGGATACCAAAGTTAAAGTCTGGTTCAACAGGATGGTCAGTGAAGGGAGAGGAAAACCAAAGCTGGTAGTGAACGTTTGTTCCGGTTTGTTTTGGTCACCACTGTTCGATATCCTTGGTATTGTGGTGATTACTCTGGAGGACCTGTTAGTAGCTGAATATTGTTGGTAGCGTGGAGAACGCTACCAACATGCCAATTTTCTACTTTCTACATCCTTAATCAGGATGTAGAAAGTAGATGGAATTCTACATACTACATGATGGAACGATATTTAGAGCAACATGACCACGTGACATACACTCTCTGCTATCTGGGAAAAACTAATATGTGTCTGTCTAACGAGGAACTTGTAATAATCTCTGCCAGTTTTCTAGATGAGTCCTGAAACCGCCACACATTAGTGGTAACCATCTGAGCAGCGCGCTGGTGGCTCCAAGACTCTGGTACCGGCCTCTACACGATTCTCCATGGAACCGGTTCCAGAACCGGTTCCGGCGGATCCCCCAGCCCAAGGGATTGATTCTGTGAATACCTAAATTATCGGTTTCTGCCCACCTCTACTATCAGATCTCATCTGTTACTAATCTGATAGCCGTGGAAATTTCTGTTACAACTTGGCCTGAGTGACATCACACAGGACGGGAGCTGGGTGGGACAAAGGGAAGGGCTAAGTGGAAAGCTAGGGGGTGAAAGCCCGCCTTCCACCCTGCTCTACCCCACTCAACGCATCTCTCCCTCAAACTGAACACTATCTTACAAAAAATTACACGGGCTTTATTTGGAAAGCTGGGTGAAAACTATTTACTCTTTTGGGAAGAGCAACTCTTCTACATGATCTGTGAAGTACAACTCTCGGCATGGAAGGGAAGGGGGGGCATATATTAAGTTGTGAAGGACAATTTGTGTTCCATATAATGTTTATGATAATAAACAACACGCACCTCGGCTGATTAGCAACTCGTCTCGCCCTTCTTTCTCTCCCTCTTCTCTATCTCGTTGTACATAGCAATATATATATATATATATATATATATATATATATATATATATATATATATATATATATATATATATATATATATATATATATATATATATATATATATATATATATATATATATATATACAGACACACACACACACACACACACACACACACACACACACACACACACTTTCTTTATAATTTCATATCATGATGGTTGCCATAACTGTTTACATATACGAATCCTTTTTATTTGTTTGTTTGCCTGTCACTGTGTTTCCTCGTCCCCATTCGTCCATTATTCTTTCTCTCTCTCTCTCTCTCTCTCTCTCTCTCTCTCTCTCTCTCTCTCTCTCTCTCTCTCTCTCTCTCTGAGGGGATTAGTGGATGGAAGGACGGTGTGCATGAAGGTGGGTGTATGGAAGGGTGGACGGTGGTGGGTAAGTAGATGGATGAATTGACTGATTTGTGGATGGGCGGGCGGGTGATTTGTTGTTTGGATAGGTGAATGGATGGATGGTTGAATGTTTACTAAATTTAACTTGTTGTATTCTTGTTTGTAGCATAGAATTGCCCATGGTATGCTCAGGGTGCTGTAGGCGGTGCAAGGGGAACATAAATGTGCGAAGTTGCTTTATATTAATAAATACTGAAGATACAAGGGAGCGCCACTCCGCCAAGTCCGGGCCCAATGGCAACTCGAGACTTCAGTGCAACTGAGGAAAGCGGGGACATACGCCGCGCTTGGTGTAGCGGACACAGTGTGGTTGTCCGAGGGCAACGACACTTTGACTTTGCTCGGTAACACGATACGACATACCTTCTTGCCTCAGAAAACATACGAGGGTTTATGAGTGCCATGCAAGTCACAAATAAAAAAAATGAAAATAGTAAACGTATGTGTGTAAATGTTCTCTGTCTGAACAAAAGACAAACATGAAATGTATACAGGATGTAACGCGAGTTTCTGTAAATATTGAAAGAGGCCAAAGAACGTTTAAATCTAAGTAGAAAATGTTCTATACACATTTGCATTTTAAGGCTTTGTTTACCCGTCAGAAGAGTTGAAAATGTATGGGACTCACGGGTGTGCTATGCGTGTAGTTTTGACGTGACGGACAGACGGTTGCATTGTTGCAGAATCAGAGGTGCCATTTGCTCAAATTACGAATGGTTTAATCTTAATTTTTGCAAGCTGTGGAATATTACAGTATCTTTTAACAAGACAAACTATTAAAAAACATGTCATTTGCCGACAAGCATTACACGACAACATTATTGCGGTGAGGGGAGTCCGAGCGACCTTGAAAACAGCTGAGTGACTGACTGTGAAACATGTCAGTGCTCTTCGAGCACTTCTTGTGATCATCACATTAAAGTAATTAGTGGTGAGATCGGATGTAGAGTATGATTGTAGAGTCACTCAGCTGTTTTCAAGGTCCCTCGGACTCGCTCCCCCCTCCTCCCTCGCTTCGATGATGCCACGTAGCATTTTACAGGAGTACTTTTAATCCCCGCAATAATGTTGTCATGTAATGCTTATCGGTAAATTACATGTTTTTTTTTTTTTTTTTTTTTTTTTTAATATCATTTGTCTTGTTATAAGATACTGTAATATTACACACATAAACTGACTGAATAGACAAATAAATGACAAATGTTCTCTTAGACTATCAAATACAAAATACTTATCACTGTTAAAAGGAAACCTTACAATGTGTGCACAATAAAGAAAAAGGTTCAAATAAGATCAGGATGTAAAAAATAAAAATAAAGATAGAAATAGAAATAAATAAAAAAAAGAAGAACAGCGATCTACGTTAGAGAAACTAATGCATAAATGGCAGAAATAGATTATATATATATATATATATATATATATATATATATATATATATATATATATATATATATATATATATATATATATATATATATATATATATATATATATATATAAGATCTCATCGTTAGAAATGTTAAAAGTAGTCCAGAAATAATATTCAAAATATATTTGACATTGGTCAGATATCTAAACAACGCTATGCACAAGTGGTTCCATATCATAAGAACATAAACAAAAACCTTAGAGCTAGTTAGCTGAAAATTACAAGAAATACCAAATATAAGCTTGATAAAGTAGAACTTAAAAAAGAGATATGAATAATTTAGTCCGTAAGTTCAGTGGAATAAATTTAAAAATCATGATGTCAGTGTCGAGTCATTATAGAGCATTAATGGATTATGTAAAATTCTTGATAGAAATTGTGACAAGGTATGGATATGTATGCTTTATACAGGGACTGTCACGTACAGATATAGTGGCTTTCGCAACTTCCTATAATGTTCTTCATGCTATATTGTTCTTCAGGTTACGTCCGAGGGTTTCTTCACAATTCTTTCTTCGTGTTGGTACCTCAACCTTGACACGTTTGGGTCTGACTGGTTTGATTACTACAGCTGCGAACCCCATGATTTTGAAGGTGAGTCTCTCTCTCTCTCTCTCTCTCTCTCTCTCTCTCTCTCTCTCTCTCTCTCTCTCTCTCTCTCTCTCTCTCTCTCTCTCTCTCTCTCTCTCTCTCTCTCTTTATTTAAACAAATATTTACAGAAAGGCTTAAAATTCCACGTTGAGTATGGAATTATTTAAAAAGCCTATGATAGTATTATTTACAGAAATAACACTATACATACTTAATATAAAGATAACAATACTAATACAATAATACAATAGAATAATAAAAATTTAAAGCGCCAGTGGGGACAGGTGCGTGCTACGCCAGCTTTGGGCTGCCAGCTTCACCTGGTGCGTGGACATGTCCTGCACTTGGGGCGTGGCCACCGTGAATATTTTCCACAGTCCTGCTTGTGCCGGTGCGAGATCGAGGCCCTTTCACTAGCTCGTCGCTACTGGCCGCAGCTCTGGTGCACCTCTGCACTGTGTGTGGCAGCAGCCTCAAGGGGTCAAGGTGAGGGACCCTCTGCACCTGAGTTTTGTGGCACACCACTAGTGCCGACACGTCCCAGCGGTGCTCCAGTGACATTACTGGTGCTGGGTGCTGTTGGTCCTCGTCGGTGGCCACCAAACGCAGGGCTCGCCGCTGGACAGCATCCAGTCTCTGCATGTGGGTGGCGGCATTCGACATCCAGGACAGGGCACCGTACTCCATAGATAGATAGATAGATAGATAGATAATTTATTGACCACAACAAGTGATTACAATTACAAAAGGACTCAGAGGATATGGTCCATAAAAATACTTTCTTTAAAAATCTATAAATGACTTAAAACGCAACAAAGTATTAAACACACAAAACGCCCATTTATACAAACAAAAGCATAAAACGCCTATAGCAGATCAAATTATCTTATACACATGAATTCCATAACATAATTCCATAACTCATGACAAAATTATGACACTCATGACACACCATAAAGCACATGGTACACCTAAAACATACTACACAACACATATTACATTTAGAATATGAAAAAAAAAAAAACCGGACGAAATACATCACATATGAAACGTATAAAATACATAGAACAGAATAAGTAGAACACATACCGAAAACGTAAAACACATAAAATATATTAAACAAAATAGAAACATACATGAACCATGCATTTTTCTTTCATTACTTTAATCAACTCGTTCACAAATATGATAAATAGGAAACATGAGGTAGAGGAACCATACAACATAAAACACAAAAACCAATAAAACACATCAAATACACACAAAGTACATTAGATAAATCAAACTAAAAACAACCATAAATGAACTATAATACATAAAGCTACTAAGACAAATAAAACACTTCAAACACACTTAAAAGTACATCACACATGAGGTAAAATACAACAATATAATATACTCATACTCGTAGTTACTTAAATATTTCTAAAATTTCATGGATTACTGCACATGCCTCATGATTGGAGATGTTATCATTAAATAGATCTTCTAATCTGGTGATATCATACATCTGACGAATATTTTCTGTGAGTGGACAAGCTTCAACTACATGTCTTTCAGTCTGCACTTGACCGCAGGAACACAAACGCTCCTCAACAGGGAGGCGGCCACGGCCCCTCCTGTTCCAGCGACCGGTCTCCACTGCCAAGCTGTGTCCACATATACGGAAGCGTGTGAAGGATATGCGCTGGAATTCATTGATTACATGTTTCGTCTTATAGATATCATGTAGTGTAAAATGCGGGTTGATTTCTTTATATACAAGGCACCGTGATGAGTTTGAGGCAGTTATAGCACTGTGTACCTTTTCAATTAACGAAGTCATGCTGGGAACTTCATTTTCCAATAATTCTTTAATGAATTTGCCTGTGCGAGTGTTTGCTTGTGTTGTACTTGTAATTGCGAATGACAGTGGATCATCAGGCATAGTGGATCTTTCAGACCACATTTCATGGAAAAACTTATGTTGTTTATATCTGATAAAATCTGGAAGCGATGGGTAGCCAGCCTCGGCATAGCATACTTGATTTGATGTCGTCCTTCTCACTCCTAATAGTTGCTTTAGTGACCAGTTGTATAATTTAATAACGGGCTTAATATCGGCACACACCCAGGATTCGCATCCATACATGAGCGACGACATCAATGCGGCATCAAATACCCGCCGCTTGACAATGAAAGGCACATCGTTGTTCTTTGTAAGAAAAGACACATATTTTAGGACATGACACAACTTATTTTTAGCATGGACACTAACAGACGAGGACACCGAGCCGTCACTAGTAAAGGGTGACCCCAGGTAAACATAACTAGTACAGTGTTCCATCACTAGTCCCTCCACACGGATCGGCTCCGCGTCCCCGTCCTCACCGTTAATTACAAAAAACTTAGTCTTGCTGTTATTTACAACCATGCCATATTCCTGACAGAACTGTTGGAGAATCTCAACCTTTTTAATCATAGTGTGTCTAGCCGTTGACAGTATCACAGTATCATCCATGAGTACCAATATATGTAACCATTCTAAAAATCTCTCAGGGTTGCATTTTTCTTTCATTACTTTAATCAACTCGTTCACAAATATGATAAATAGGAAACATGAGGTAGAGGAACCCTGCCTGACACCCAGTGTTGCCGTGACAACTGCTGAACCCACAATACTTTCGGTTACCCGGTACATGGATACTAGCGCCGCTAACATTACCATACCGCAACCCAACCTCTTTAATACAGAGAACAACTTTTGTCGTGGTACCATGTCATACGCTTTTGAGAAATCAACAAAGCCTACAAACAATTTAATTTTCTTCCTCTTTGCCGTATCAGTTAAAAGTCTCAGAGTGACAATGTGTTCTAGACAACCTCGGTGTCTCTGTGCTCCCGCCTGTTCCCGAAACGGTTTAAACCAACAAATTAATCTATCACACAACACCATATCATATAATTTCGCAATACAATTAAGTACACTAATGCCTCGATAGTTGTGAGGATTCATTCTATCTCCTTTCTTGAAAATTGTAAAAACTTTAGCTCTTACCCATGACTGGGGGTAATGCTGAGAGAGGAAAACATTATTAAATAAAGTGGCCAAAGTGACCATCCACTGGGCTGGCAGGAGCGAGAACACGCCCGGAGGAAGACCGTCTGGTCCGCACGCCTTATCTACTTTCATTTTTCTGACTTGTTGCTTTATCTGAGCGGGTGATATAAGCTCATCCAGAACTGGAATAGTGACCTCCGTGTTCACATCTACCACGTCTGTGTCAGCCACGCCAGGGGGGTTCAGCACTGATTCAAAATGAGCCTTGAATTCCTCGTCACTAGGGCTGGAGTATTCACCCGGACTGTCTATGCTAAAGTTACCTTTCCATTTTATGGCCTTCCATACCCTCACATCATCCGTGTCATCTAGCAACCTCTCCCACCTCCCCAGGTTTACATCTTCCTGCTCTCTTCTCTGCTCAGCCGTACGCATACTATTTTGAACACATGAATATAGAGTTTCTGTAAGTTTCCTCTCAAATTCATTTATTCCTGCATTTGCATTAATGTGCAAGGTTATTCACAAACACATCTTTATCAATTGTGCTGTATCTAAGAGACTTCCTCACCAGCCCAGTCCTAGCAGCGTTACCATGTAGAAAGGCACTATCACCCAGCGATCTAGCTCTGACCAAGATGCCATCCAAATTCGCTCCCGTACTGGTGACTGTAACTGTAATGGGGGCGTGATCGGAGGGGAGATCGTCTCGCTGTATCACACAGAAGTCACTCATATGGCTAATCAGCGTTGGCGAGGCAACACATGTGTCTACTTCAGAGATCCACGCGTCACCTCTCCGGTACGTTTTATCGCCAGGGAAATGCTTGTTTTGACACTTGAGATTATTAACTACTAGCAACGAATTGTCAATACATATAGATGACATAAACTCTGCATTATCATTAGGACTGTTAACATCATCATGAATCTCTGGATACGAAAAGTCATGTAAATTTGGTAATCCCATTAGCAATAATAATTCTCTCACACTCTTACCAAATCTAGCATTCACATCACTAATCACAACATACCCGTTCGGCATGTGTCGAGCATTCAACTTTTCTTGGATTGATGAAAATGATTCACATGAAAAATACCTTGAGTCACAAGGAGGGACATAACAGAACCCAAACAATACTCCCGGTACATTACGGAACTGAAGCCACACTTGGTCTCCAATACCCGTATCAATATTAAACACACAATGAGACAACCAATTTTTAACACACACCACTGTCCCTCCTCGGTCAGCAGATCCAACCACCTTACTTCTAAACGTGACATAGCCCGGAAGCGACACAGGTAGAGGAGTCTTCACTTCGTTAATGCTAATCACATCATAATCAAGGAGAAGTTGCTGAACATGAGGCTTTTCAAGTTTAGTACATACCTTATTAATATTCCATGACAGTATTTTTATTTTGTTCACTTGTTGTGGTGTCCTTAAAAAAACTGAGGATTCCAGCTGTCAATCACAACGGCATCCCGGTACAGTTTGCGCTCGCGTGTGTCCAGGCGGATGGTACAGCCAACATTCTCAGGTCGTGCTTTCTCTCTTGTCTCCACTTCCCGCAGTCTACGCCACTCCGCCCTCACACTCGGATGGACATCCTTCTTGATAAAAATCTTGTTGTAGTTGTCACCGGCATCTTTCAGATGTTTAGCATTTTGCAAAATAAGAGTACGTTGATGTTTGTTGGCCAGCGTAAACAGTATGGGGCGGCGTCTAGGTGACTGGGCACCAGTAGCAGCAGGTCGCGCGCTACCTCCTAGCCTACGGTGAGTTCCCATGACGCCAGCCACGCCCACTTCTGACCATATTTTGGTGATCTTCTCTTCTTCGGTCACAGCACCATCCAGCGCCTCGTTTTCGTCTGGTACGCCCAGAATAACAATGTTTGCTTCACGCTCCTTCCTGTCAAGTGTTTCGAGGAACTGCTGCTGCTTCGTTAGTATTTCTGCCTGCTTGTCGACCTGGGACTTGAGCTCACTGTAGTTCTTATTTATTTGGCTGTCTGGAGATGTCATCATATTTTTCAGCATTTTCATCTCCTCCATGACCTCATCCAGTCTCTTGGTGATCTTGCCAAGTGCATCAGTCTCATCAGCAGAGGACATAATGCTGTCTATCAATTCTTCCTTGTTAATTTTAAGAAGTTGATTACGTTGAAGCTTCCGTAAGTCAGACAGCTGTCTCGATCCCATGGTTCACAGTGATGACAGAGGCAGGGCAGTGGTAGTTCACCTGTGCTTCAATACTTCTGAAGAGGCAGGATGAGACAGGGGAAGGGATGGGGGGGGGGCAAGGCTTTACTGCGCATGCGCGGACAGAGCTCTTCCGGTGCAGAGGGGGTTGGAGCAGAGTACCTCGATTTTGTATGTCAAATTTTAACTAAGTCCAATCTGCACACAATCTCTAATGTCTGTCACAGCACTTGCCCTTACTTCATAAGTCGTGTGTAATCTTCAGGGATTGCTAGGGGGCCGGATCTCATCAGAAAACAGGGAAAATGCAGGAGCAATCTTGTGGTGCGTCTTGTGTTTATAGGTGGCGCCACATCTGTGCCCTGTATATCGTGAGGATGCCCCGTGGGTCGAGGGTGTTCGCCATCCTGCGCAGGGCAGAGACTCGGAGAGAGGTCTGGCGGGCGACGACAGCGATGTGGTGATCGAAGCGTAGGCCGCGGTTCACAGACACGCCCAGGATCTTGATGTAATCCTGAAGTGGCAGGCTCTTGCCTCCAAAGCGCAGCTGTCCTGAGACTGCGTGTGAGGCACCTGGGGACCGCGAGATGACCATCGCCTGCGTCTTCTCAGGAGCGAAATTAACCTGCCACATCTTTCCCCACTGCTCCACCAGTCCGAGCTGCCTGTTCAGCTCAGTGACGGCACGCTGACTTTCTTGTGGACCGGGACCACACGCGCTTCCTTCCATACTGAGGGCCACTTCTTCTCCCTCAGGCAAGATGTGAAGGCGGTGGTGAGAGGAGCTGACAGCTCTCTAGCGCAATGCTTGAGGAATCGTGGGCTGACGTCATCCGGGCCTGTGGCTTTACCCACATCCACCGCACCGAGTAGCTGCTCAACCTGTTCTGCCGTCACCAAGACAATGGTGACAGTGCAATCAGCTTCCGGGGCCAGCTGTGGTACAGGTCGTGCCGAGTCATCAACCTTCATCTTGTTGGCGAAAAGCTCGACGAGCAGTGTGGCCTCGTCTGCACTGCTCGTGGCAGTGCCTCCGTCAGATCTGGTGAGTGAAGAGTCCTGCGGTGACATGCTCCTTGCTGCTCCTTCACCAGATTCCACCAGGTCTTGTTGCCAACACCTGGGCCACTGAGCTTTCGCCTTCTGTCCTCCCCTAGCTGATTCCTCGCCCATCTGCAGATGGACGTCATCCTCTTACACGCCTTCCGGTGCAACGTCTTGTTCCTGCGTGACGGGTGTCGCTTGTACCTCAACCCGGCAGCATGCTTGGCCTCGGTAGATGCTCTGCAGCGAAAACCAAACCAGGCGGGATAACCAGGCCTGGAGAGGTATACTCGGCTGGGCACATGCTGCTGTTAGAGGGCAAGGAGCCTGGTGGTGAAGGTGCGTGCCTTGGTCTCAGCATCTCCCATTAGAAGGGACTCGCAGTCCGTGTTCTCCATGTCCTGCTTCATGGATGGCCAGTCTGCCCTGTTCCAAAGCCAGACGGTACGCGGGATAGCGTCTTCCCTCGCCGTTTCCAGCTCGACCTGAGACAGCACGGCAAAGTGGTCTGAGCTGCCCACTGGTCCTAGCTGCTGGCAGCTGATGCTGGCTTCGGGTAGGTCTGTCACCAAAGGATCCAGCAGCCCTCCCCGCTCGTGTGTAGGGAAGATGACATGGTTGTTAGGCCTTGAACAGCCAGAATTTACCAGAGAAAGGGATGAATGATTGAGAATACTGGTTAACTCTTGCATTAGAGAGGTGGACAGAATAGGGGTGAGAGAAAGAAGAAAGTCTTGTGCAGCGAGGCCGCGGAAGGAGGGGAGGCATGAAGTTAGCAAGATGAGAAGAGCAGTTAGCATGAAAATAGCGGTAAAAGACAGCTAGATATGCAACATTGCGGCGGTGAAAGAGAGGTTGAAGACAGTCAGTTAGAGGAGAGGAGTTGATGAGACGAAAAGCTTTTGATTCCACCCTGTCTAGAAGAGCAGTATGAGTGGAAACCCCCAAGACATGTGAAGCATACTCCATACATGGACGGATAAGGCCCTTGTACAGAGTTAGCAGCTGGGGGGTGTGAAAAAAAACTGGCGGAGACGTCTCAGAACGCCTAACTTCATAGAAGCTGTTTTAGCTAGAGATGAGATGTGAAGTTTCCAGTTCAGATTATAAGTAAAGGACAGACCGAGGATGTTCAGTGTAGAAGAGGGGGACAGTTGAGTGTCATTGAAGAAGAGGGGATAGTTGTCTAGAAGGTTGTGTCGAGTTGATAGATGAAGGAATTGAGTTTTTGAGGCATCGAACAATACAAAGTTTGCTCTGCCCCAATCAGAAATTTTAGAAAGATCAGAAGTCAAGCGTTCTGTGGCTTCCCTGCATGATATGTTTACCTCCTGAAGGGTTGGACGTCTATGAAAAGACGTGGAAAAGTGCAGGGTGGTATCATCAGCATAGTAGTGGATAGGACAAGAAGTTTGGTTTAGAAGATCATTAATGAATAATAAAAATTAGAGATCATTAATGAATAATAAGAAGAGTGGGTGACAGGACACTGTTAATAGATTTAGGAGAAGAACAGTGACTGTCTACCACAGCAGCAATAGAACGGCCAGAAAGGAAACTTAAGATGAAGTTACAGAGAGAGAACGATAGAAACCGTAGGAGGGTAGTTTGGAAATCAAAGCTTTGTGCCAGACTCTATCAAAAGCTTTTCATATGTCCAAGGCAACAGCAAAAGTTTCACCAAAATCTCTAAAAGAGGATGACCAAGACTCAGTAAGGAAAGCCAAAAGATCACCAGTAGAGCGGCCTTGACAGAACCCATACTGGCGATCAGATAGAAAGTTGTGAAGTGATATGTGTTTAAGAATCCTCCTGTTGAAAATAGATTCAAAAACTTTAGATAGGCAGGAAATTAAAGCAATAGGACGGTAGTTTGAGGGATTAGAACGGTCACCCTTTTTAGGAACAGGTTGAATGTAGGCAAACTTCCAGCAAGAAGGAAAGGTATATGTTGACAGACAGAGCTGAAAGAGTTTGACTAGGCATGGTGCAAGCACAGAGGCACAGTTTCGGAGAACAATAGGAGGGACCCCATAAGGTCCATAAGCCTTCCGAGTGTTTAGGCCAGCGAGGGCACGGAAAACATCATTGCGAAGAATTTTAATACGTGGCATGAAGTAGTCAGAGGGTGGAGGAGAGGGAGGAACAAGCCCAGAATCGTCGAAGGTAGAATTTTTAGCAAAGGTTTGAGCGAAGAGTTCAGCTTTAAAAATAGATGTGATAGCAGTGGTGCGATCTGGTTGAAATAAAGGAGGGAAAGAAGAAGAAGCAAAGTTATTGGAGATATTTTTGGCTAGATGCCAAAAGTCACGAGTTAAGTTAAAGTTAAGTCACGAGTTAAGTCACGAAGTTAAGTAGTCAAAGAATTTCTTATAGTCAGAGGAGTTAGGTGAGAGGTATACAGCACAGGTATACAACTACAGAGCCATTCTCATACTAAATTTATCTGTCTGTATACCTCTCTCCTAACTCCTCTGACTATAAGAAATTCTTTGACTACTTAACTTCCAAAGTGGAGCACATTTTGACCCTCTTCCCTTTTGCAGAGATCTCCATTCTTGGAGACTTCAATGTTCACCACCAGCTTTGGCTTTCCTCTCCCTTCACTGACCATCCTGGTGAACTAGCCTACAACTTTGCTATCCTCCATGACCTAGAGCAATTGGTGCAACACCCTACTCGTATTCCTGACCGTCTTGGAGATACGCCCAACATTATTGACCTTTTACTGACCTCTAATCCTTCTGCTTATGCTGTCACCCTTTCTTCTCCGTTGGGCTCCTCCGATCACAATCTCATATCTTTATCTTGTCCTATCACTCCAATCCCTCCTCAGGATCCCCCTAAGCGAAGGTGCCTCTGGCGTTTTGCCTCTGCTAGTTGGGGGGACCTGAGGAGGTATTTTGCTGATTTTCCTTGGAATGACTACTGCTTCCGTGTCAGAGACCCGTCTTTGTGTGCTAACAGAGATGATAGTGTCTAGCATGGAGGCGTACATTCCTCACTCTTTTTCTCGTCCTAAACCTTCTAAACCTTGGTTTAACACAGCTTGTTCTCGTGCTATACATGATAGAGAGGTGGCCCACAAAAGGTACTTAAGCCTTCCATCACCAGTATCTCATGCACTTTATATTTCTGCCCGGAACCATGCCAAGTCTGTTCTCCAACTAGCCAAAAACTCCTTCATTAACAGAAAATGTCAAAACCTTTCAAGATCTAACTCCCCTCGTGATTTCTGGCATCTAGCCAAAAATATCTCCAATAACTTTGCTTCTTCTTCTTTCCCTCCTCTACTTCAACCAGATGGCACCACTGCTATCACATCTATTTTTAAAGCTGAACTCTTTGCTCAAACCTTTGCTAAAAACTCTACCTTGGACGATTCTGGGCTTGTTCCTCCCTCTCCTCCACCCTTTGACTACTTCATGCCACCTATTAAAATTCTTCGTAATGATGTTTTCCATGCCCTCGCTGGTCTAAACCCTCGGAAGGCTTATGGACCTGATGGGGTCCCTCCTATTGTTCTCCGAAACTGTGCCTCCGTGCTTGCACCTTGCCTAGTCGAACTCTTTCAGCTCTGTCTGTCAACATCTATCTTTCCTTCTTGCTGGAAGTTTGCCTACATTCAACCTGTTCCTAAAAAGGGTGACCGCTCTAATCCCTCAAAGTACCGTCCTATTGCTTTAATTTCCTGCTTATCAAAAGTTTTTGAATCTATCCTCAACAGGAAGATTCTTAAACATCTATCACTTCACAACCTTCTATCTGATCGCCAGTATGAGTTCCGTCAAGGTCGCTCTACTGGTGATCTTCTGGCTTTCCTTACTGAGTCTTGGTCATCCTCTTTTAGAGACTTTGGTGAAACTTTTGCTGTTGCCTTGGACATATCAAAAGCCTTTGATAGAGTCTTGCACAAAGCTTTGATTTCAAAACTACCCTCCGGTTTCTATCTACTACGGTTTCTATCCTTCTCTCTGTAACTTCATCTCAAGTTTCCTTTCTGACCGTTCTATTGCTGCTGTGGTAGACGGTCACTGTTCTTCTCCTAAATCTATTAACAGTGGTGTTCCTCACGGTTCTGTCCTGTCACCCACTCTCTTCTTATTATTCATTAATGATCTTCTAAACCAAACTTCTTGTCCTATCCACTCCTATGCTGATACCACCCTGCACTTTTCCACGTCTTTTCATAGACGTCCAACCCTTCAGGAGGTAAACATATCACGCAGGGAAGCCACAGAACGCCTGACTTCTGATCTTTCTAAAATTTCTGATTGGGGCAGAGCAAACTTGGTATTGTTCAATGCCTCAAAAACTCAATTCCTCCATCTATCAACTCGACACAATCTTCCAGACAATTATTCCCTCTTCTTCAATGACACTCAACTGTCCCCCTCTTCTACACTGAACATCCTCGGTCTGTCCTTTACTTATAATCTGAACTGGAAACTTCACATCTCATCTCTAGCTAAAACAGCTTCTATGAAGTTAGGTGTTCTGAGACGTCTCCGCCAGTTTTTCTCACCCCCCCAGCTGCTAACTCTGTACAAGGGCCTTATCCGTCCATGTATGGAGTATGCTTCACATGTCTTGGGGGGTTCCACTCATACTGCTCTTCTAGACAGGGTGGAATCAAAAGCTTTTCGTCTCATCAACTCCTCTCCTCTAACTGACTGTCTTCAGCCCCTCTCTCACCGCCGCAGTGTTGCATATCTAGCTGTCTTCTACCGCTATTTTCATGCCAACTGCTCTTCTGATCTTGCTAACTGCATGCCTCCCCTCCTTCCGCGGCCTCGCTGCACAAGACTTTCTTCTTTCTCTCACCCCTATTCTGTCCACCTCTCTAACGCAAGAGTTAACCAGTATTCTCAATCATTCATCCCTTTCTCTGGTAAACTCTGGAACTCCCTGCCTTCTTCTGTATTTCCACCTTCCTATGACTTGAATTCCTTCAAGAGGGAGGTTTCAAGACACTTATCCACCAATTTTTGACCACTGCTTTGACCCTTTTATGGGACTGGCATTTCAGTGGGCATTTTTTTTTTATTAGATTTTTGTTGCCCTTGGCCAGTATCCTTCCTACATAAAAAAAAAAAAAAGATAAATTTAGTATGAGTGACTCTGTAGTTGTAGCCAGATTGTGGAAAACTCAGAAGATTCTAGACCGTGGGCACGAGATCAGGTTAAGTCATTGCGCACATAAACGCAGCATCCAGCTTTGGATCGAAAATTAGGATAGAGAAAGTAGGAGGGAACAGAAAAGGGGCTACTGTCAGTTGCCTCAGACACCTGAGTTTCAGTGAGGAAAAGAAGATGAGGTTTAGAAGAGGAGAGGTGGTGTTCTACAGATTGAAAATTAGATCTTAGACCGCGAATGTTGCAGAAGTTAATGAAGAAAAAGTTGAGGGGGGTGTCAAGACACTTACGGTCGTCGACATAAAGGCAGTCCGACCTGGGGACATTTATGGTCCCCTCCCCAGATGGGGATTCCGAGGATGGTGTAGGAGTCGCCATGATGATTTTAAAATTTTTGAGTGAAGGGTGTGTGGAGTGTTAGGTGCTTGTAGTTTTGTGTGGAGGAAGAGAGTCGTCTTTAGAGGGCAGGTTGTGACTGCCCCCTTATGTTGTGAGACACAATGGGAAACGTTCAGTGAGCTCACTCACGTTCAGTGAGTGAGAAAGCGCCGGTCACGTCCTTCCCTGCCAAATCCCTTATGTAATAAATAGGGATTTTATGTGAGTAGTCCACACGACTTATCTTAAAAAGCTCCTCGGTATTCTTGACGGTATTATTGAATTTAAATTGCGTTCGGGAAGCACGTTGCAAGCGTACAATGTCTCCCACGTCTAATTTATGACTGACAACTTTCTTTCCCCTTGGCTGATTTAAATACATTCGTTTAAATTGCCTCCTGACTTGTGACAGCTCGCGGAAGCGGTGAACCTGGGCTGGCGTTTGGTTGCCACCCAAACCGCGGTGTGTGGTGTGCTTGTACGTGTTTATTAGTGTGGGCAAGACGTTAATATACGTCAGTGTATTGTTCTGCGTGAGATATTTATATATTTTTGCCTTTATGGTTCGGATGACCCTTTCTGCCAAACTCGCCTTTCTTTCATGCGAGTAATTGGAATACAAGGTAATACCTTTCAAATTTAGATATTTTTTCACTGCTTGATTATAAAATTCGGATCCCTGATCGGTAAAAAGACGCGACACGCCTCTAAAACTCCCCGACTCTAAAACTTTTTTCATCGCTTGCAGGCTACTGCGTCCGGATTTACTTGTCAGCGTTGCCACTTTCAAGTACCTGCTGAAAACGTCCAGGCAAAACATGATGTATCGGATGCCGCCATTGTGTCTGTGCAGCTTCGTAAAATCAGCCAAATCGCAAGTTAAAATGATCAGTTCAAAGTTAGTTCAAGTTCAAAGTTAGATATTTTTTTACTGCTTGATTATAAAATTCGGATCCCTGATCGGTAAAAAGACGCGACACGCCTCTAAAACTCCCCGACTCTATAACTTTTTTCATCGCTTGCAGGCTACTGCGTCCGGATTTACTTGTCAGCGTTGCCACTTTCAAGTACCTGCTGAAAACGTCCAGGCAAAACATGATGTATCGGATGCCGCCATTGTGTCCGTGCAGCTTCGTAAAATCAGCCAAATCGCAAGTTCAAATGACGGAAAGTTTAGGAGCGAGAGTTTTTCGTCGCGGAAAACGTTTCAGTGTCGGCATGTGAAGTGTATAAGTGTGGTTGCCCTGCAGAAACGCCCTCACATCGCGGAGTGTTAGATTCTTATCCCTTTTCTCCCCCTCTCTGTAGAGTGCTTGCACACCTCCTAAAGCCTCAGAATTCGTCATATCTCGGTAAAGTTCGTCCAAAACGGCGTTCATAGCAGATTGACATTCTCACAGGGCGGCTCATCCACAATATTCATGCACAGTTGAATTTTTTTGGGTGCGTTCGGGGATAAATCACACAACAAATAACTGTGATCTCGTCTAAGCACGACATTTTTTAAAATTTTTACAGTGTTTGGCGCGCTCCTTTCCATAAAGTTGCCTGCCCAGACATTCAAACAGATATATATATATATATATATATATATATATATATATATATATATATATATATATATATATATATATATATATATATATATATATATATATATATATATATATATATATATATATATATATATATATATATATATATATATATATATCTGTTTTTCATAAGAATGTAATGTGAGGCATTTAAAGTTATCGTTCTAGCATACTTTCCGGGGAAAAAGACATTCTGCGCTATCATTATAACTGACAAATTTTTATGTCTCCCTTTGGTGAAGGCTTCTGCTATCGTTTGAGAATTGCCAACCGTGAGGAAATTGTCATCTAATATCAGGAGTGTGTGCGTTTGCGGGTCGGCGTATGGGCTGTCATCATCCATCACGGGATCAATAATTTTCTCATGCACTTCGACCTTATCTTGAAAAGGAGAATTCTGCTGCAGCGAATGCGATGAGACGCCACAAATGATAATTCTGTTAAATCCATGCTGATATTTCTCTATAATTTTATTGCAGAGGTGTGTTTTGCCGGAATTTGTATAACCTGCAATAATTATGCGTGCAGGATATCTGAAGAGATTCAGCATCTCTTCGCTAAATGTCTTGTCCATGTTAAGTTCAGAGGGGTACTAAAAGACGCTACGATATGTTTACAGTATTTATTGCTTAACCTTTATTTACATGCTCATGTAGGTAACAGCATAACTAGCCTCCCAGCTGCATCCTCATCCCTACCTTCTAATATTGACGTGGACCTCCCCCGACTCACACCTCTTCCTCAACCTCCTCTTCCCTCTCCTTAACCTAAGTACAAAATGTTCTTACATTACCTCCTCTTCTTCCACCTCCTCCTCCTCATCCTTCTTATCCCACGTGGACAGTACAAATGTTCTTACATTACATGAACAATCCCCCTCATCCCCCTCCTTAACCACGTGCTCAAAACAAATGTTCTTACATTACATGAATGGCAGCTGCTAGCGGCCACGGCCTCTCTCCACCTCTTAATTATGACGTGAATAATGTCATGGAAGGTCCCTCCCGATCACGTCACAACCCACTCATTAACCCATCCTCCGCCTCCTCCTCTTCCTTAGCCTACGTGGTCAGTGCAAATGTTTTTTTTACATTACATGAAGGGCAGCTGCTAGCAGCGGCGTCCTCTCTTTCTCTACCCCTTAATTATGATGTGAATAATGTCGCGGAAAGTCTCTTCCAATCACGCCACAGACCACTCATTATCCCATCTTCCCCCTCCTCCTCCTCCTCTTCCTCCTCCTCATCCACCTCCACCTCCTCCACATCCACCGCCGCCTCCTCATCCATTTCATTCTCCACAGCTCTTTCCCGCTGATCATTGTCGGGGTGATAATACGCCATTGAGGTATAGCCATCGACGTGAAAGCGCTTGTCGTCAAAATGTGACAACGTACGCTTTCGCATACGAGTGGTACAAATTTGTCCTTTCACATTCCTAATATTATAGCAATCCACCATCCCACATGCGACATTATTAAGTGTTTCCCTATACTGCTGATGCAGTATACTTTGCTGAAGGTGAGTTGGAATCCCCTTACCTCGAGATACTTGCTTGTCATCTTCCAACAGCAGCGAATACATCTTTGGCTTTAATATAATCGCCTCTTTGATGAGCGTGGATCCGGTTTCAGATTTCAGCAAGCCTAGTTGACCCTTCCGCTCCCAATTAAAACACGGGTGATCTGAAGCAAAGTTACTGGTGTCGAGAAAATTTGCCATGGGTCCATGTTTCAGTTCATCATTTAAGTTTGTAGGTATGTGTAGACTGAATATGAAACTGTCAGTATCTTCATAAGCTAATTTAGCTCTCTCCCCATAATTAGCTTTGATGACACGATACCAAAAGTTGTACATTTACTTCTTTGCCACTTCTAAAATATGATATCCCAAGTAATTTGGCTGCCTGATTTTAATCGTATTCTTACTGTTGACACATATGACTCGGTCCTCGCCTAATTGGTGTACCCTTTTAAAGGATGGATTTCTTGCATACTTCAGGAAAGACTTTCTTTTTGTCACTAATTTCTGTTGGAGTCCATACTTCACTTCAGATAACATGGATCTGCCATAAACTACGTTAGACATCAGTTTGTAAATGCGATTTTTAATGGCGCACGTCTCATTTTTACGCTAAGTTACGTTCCTTTCTATGAAAGGTTTCAGGTATGGAGCCTGTCTGAAGCTATATATAGCATGAACACATTGTATTTCCAGTCCAAGTGAGAGTAAAAGTTGCATCAATTCCAGACTGATGAGATGATCTTTCAGCCCCTTATGACTGGCCACGAGTTTACGATTTTTCCTCCCCAGCTTACGACCCTCAGCTTCTAACAGTCTTTTACTGTACGGCGAGATGTCATCTTCTGTAACAGTCATGTGTGCGAGGCACAGAGGGAACTCGTCCGTGATCCGAGCCACGTTGGGGGAAACGTCACAGCTGTCCAAATGCAGCCAGTAACCGACGTCACCATCTGTCGCATGATTCTGGATGCCAACTTCAAAAAATCATCCATCTCTGACTGAGAAAGTTTTTTGATGTCACCCATAGGCAGGGGGGAACACATAACGCTTGCATATAATGAATTATAGTCCAGATAGAACACATAGGTGCCGGGTCCGCCGTCGGGTTCGTGGTTTGACTGCAGGTGTGGTCTGACGCAAGTTACAAAGCCTCCTCGTACATTTCTTTTGATCAGGTGATACATGTTAGGGTCGTAAGGTGGATCAAGTTGAACGCCTGTCGACTTTAAAAAAGCGTCATAAGCATAAGAAGACAGTGACACGTAATGTGTCACGTCCAGCCCATAAAATTCATGCAGGTATGATCTATATTTGAGATATATGTCTGCTAATAACCCCACATTAATCTCACAATACAGTCTTATGTAATCGCCTTAAGTGCGACAGGATGTCATACTCCACACGCTGTGAGCGTGTTCATATTCTCCAGGTGAGACAGCCTTCCCCTTGAGCGTGTCATAAAATGCTTCGCGAGGTGGCAATTGTCGATCTTTTAAGCGGCCAAGGTCGGTGATGTGCAAAAAAACTGTTTTTGAGAGCAAATTACACGCCTTACATCCTCGGGGAGGTAATTCACCATTTCCTGGGCGTAACGCGTGCTTTAGCCCGCCTGCACGTGACTGAGCGAGATGACCGAGGCCGGCATTCATAATGGAAAGCGTGTCCTGAAACTGCAATTCCTTAATCCTTACTTTCAATAAATGCGATTCTGACTTGGCAAGGATGTCCACGTGCGACTCTGGCAAGTGAAGGTCTTTTATGATTAAGGAGACGTCAAAGCTCATATTATGTGCCAGAGTGATGAGATATTTCCTCATGTCACGACACTGGAGGTTGCATCGCGCGCACAATGCCCCCTTGTAATTATTTTGTGGTAATGAGTGGTCGTGATGTTTATGAGGTGGGGTTTTCACATTAAAGGGTTGATGGCAGAGCTCGCAGTGACGCTGACGTTTGAAGTGGACTTCATCCTCCGCAGACATGTTAATTGGATAGCTAACTACACTTTTCTTGATGATTCGCCAAGCTTCGGATAGGCTATCAATGAAATTATTCACGAGATCTTTGCCGAAATAACTTCTCTTTTCCACGACATCTCCATGCCTATTGATGATGAGATACGAGTATCCAATTAGGTCATGTTCAGCTATCACACTCCTATTCTCCTTAGGTTTTATCATAGTTTTAAAATAAAAAAATGCTAAGTAGGCAGGCTGATAGGTGTAGGCAAAATTTTTGAATTTTACTTTTTCGCCGTCACCTGGAAAGAAAAGAGTTTGAGTGAAGTCGCAGTGACACTCGTGATCGCTCAAACTGACAGACTTGGGAACTGAGCTGAAACATATTTTGCAAAACTGATGACCCTCTGGGGTGGGACAACTTCTAGTCAATTTCCGGTGCAGCTTCTCCACGTCTTTAATGAGTGTCATATGTCTTCCGCCTAGTGAAAGGAGTGAGGTTACAGTTTTATACTTGCGCAAGGCTTTTCTTGATAATGTTAAATAGTATATCTCACCGCTTTTGGTCAGTGTATAAACATCCAGAGACCTTTCTAACTGACTCAAGTCCTCCCAAGTAACTGGACTCTCTACTTTTCCGCGCGTGACGTATTTCTCTCCGCCATGCCGTCTCTGTAATATTTTTGGAATTCTTTTCCAAGGTACACCTCGAGCGTGAAGTCTGAAAGCCGTCAAACACTGAATAACACAGGATGAATGTCGGCCATCAGGATTGAAAATTTCATTCCCACCTCGCACGCCTCTAGGATAAGCAACATAATCTCCTATGCCACTACATGCGACGTGCAAGCAATAGTTGATGAAAAAATTATGTACTCTTGAAATGATAAAACCAGATCCTTCAGTCTCGCTGGTAAGTCTTTCCAGCTGACTGTTCAGCTGATGGATCCATAAATCAACAAGGTCAGCCACATCTTGATAGGTGATCAGCCGTGCTCTAAAAGCAATATGAATGACTCGATGTTCATCCTCGCCTAAGGTAAAGAATTTAACTAGTAACAGAGAAATGTGTGAAAATATTTTCAGGGTAGGGGGGAATGGCGAGCCATGTGACGTGAAATATGATCCAATTTGCCGTATAAAGAACTCCCTGTATTCGGTAAGTGGATCTCTGCTTACATGATCAGGTATGTCATATTGATGTCTCGTGAAGTTCCTCATAAAATTTTCCCTTGAGTCAATTAACCGCGGTTCTTCCGGCGCCCCGCGCTCATCAAGGTCTGCTTCCGCCGGTTCTCCCGCCATGCTGCGCTCATCGTGGCCTGCTTCCGCTTGTGACGTGTCTGGGAAGAAAAATAGAAGTAGCAACGACAGTTTATTATTATTATTATTATTATTATTATTATTATTATTATTATTATTATTATTATCACTATTATTATTATTATTATTGAATTGATATTACCTTGTGTAGGTAGTGAAGGACTTGAAGTCTCGGAAGAACTGAATACGTCCTCCGATAATCCACTCGGTCCCGGGCATGGCGAGTCTTAAAAAAAAAAGAATATTAGTAGTGGCGGCGGCACCGTAATTATTGGTTTATTATTTGTAGTATTTTTTTTTTCTCACCTCTTCCCCCGCCTCCGCGTGGGATGTTGCCTTGTGACGCTTGCCGACGTGAGTCTTCTACGCCTCCGTTCTGCTCAACCTCAATCGAGTGTGAGCCTGTACAGGAAGATGTGCTCAGAGCTCAAACTTGTAAAGATTGACAGTCATTTCATCTTTATTATTATACATTCCCGCCAAAATATGTAATAATGCTTACCAGAAGAAGCAGGATTCCCAACTTCGCAGGTGTGTTCTGGTGGAGGATGTGGAAACAGAAGTCCACACCGCTCGCATAAATCACACTGGTCTTCCACACATGAGGTGCAGGATGGATTAGTGCACCACCTCCCACACACTTCACATAAAAGCCGCGTCTCTGCTGTTCCACAGTGAACGCCCATTTTTCTTTTTCTTTTTTATCTATAACATTGTCAACACTTGTGCCCCGTCCGCTATGCTGCGCGCGGAAACACTGAAGCTTCCCGCGCAGATGGCCGCGAGGCGCGTGGCTTGACTCGGAAGTAGGCAACACTTGCCTGTTTCATTATCCTCCACTCCATCCTTATCCCACCTTGATCGATTCTCTTCAAAACTTTACGTCCGAGACGCAAAGTTAACGTGGTCTTATATGTAACACGCAAGTAACACTGTTTTCCCCATCTTCAAACTGAATAGGTTTGCCTCTTTGATTAGCAATTTTGATGGCCACACTCTCTATAGTTGATACAGAAAGTGGTTTATACGTTAATTCGCACCTTTACTGGTGCTGTCGCCGGGGAGTGGTATGACGTCTAATATATTAACTAGTTGGTTGCCAAATCGCGTGGGGGAAATGATGTCGGTATAAACGTACATATAACCCGTCCCTGCATCAGCTCGCGGTACGTATTGAGCGAATAATTTTATGGGTGATGAGGAGGAAGCTTCGCTCGCGCTGGAAGATGAAATGACGTCGCCAGATCTTTGAAAGTAGACGGTGTAGCGAAAATTTGGATTGAAACCCAGAATGCGAGCTATATGCGATGCAAATTTTATACTTATATCACTGTAAATACGATCGTCATTAGGAGGCACGATCGCGTTGTTAACTACGACTCTCTCCAAGTCGTGGTCGTAATAGATTATTTCCGAGTAAGGGAAATAGATCTTAAAGGAGTCATTCAAGATTGCTTAAAGTTCTCTCACTATCTGTCCATTAATCGCCTTAGTTATGGCTGGTATGTTCTTATCGGTAAAATTGGAGATGATATTTTTTTCCGGTAGATAGGTATACATGTTATATTCATACATATCAAACTCTGACTGCTTAACCCGATCATAAAACGATATACTGGAATTTGGATCCCCTTCCGTAATGCAGTAGAAATATTTAGGGAATAAGATATTACACAGGCCGATTTCATAATCCCTGCCGGTGTCTAAATGAATGGGTAAGATTCTGTTTTGAAATTCTGTTGTTGTGTTTTTGGGAAATGACCTACCACCTGCAAGAGAAGATAGGTATACGTATATATCGTCACTATCTCTAAATGACATGTTTTTTATACCCTGTCAACTAACAGACTGACTTTAAACTTTACCTTTTCATGACATATATACGTCGACAGGCTGGAGATTATAGCGGTACAGCGTGAATAGTCGCGGTGACCTTGACCATAGGGAATGTACTGAGATGATGGAGGGAACACGTGACGGCTATAATAATAATAATAATAATAATAATAATAATAATAATAATAAGGTGACCATCCGTCATAAGTATTACGTCAGCCACACCGCTGGCGGTCGGTGAAAGTGGAGGTGGCAGCCATCCGCTCCGGCCATCACAGACCCTTCGTCCAGGTAAAAGGTTGGAAGGTAACGGGACCACGTGGGGAAGTCGCGACGACCTTGACCATAGGGGATGTACTGAGATGTCGGAGGGAACGCGTGATGACAATTCTCGCCACCCAGACCGTCCAGGATCCGCGCGGGCGACTAGCGCGTGACGTCCACGCGGCGGTCCATTCTATAGCCCTCAACTTCCCGTTCCCGCCCCAAAAAAAGAAAAAAAGCCCGCATGGTTCCTGTCGGCATCGCCTGCCACTTTCCTGACACGTGCAGGCCTCCCCCACCCCATTCCCCTTCCGCCTGACTTTGACCATCCAGTGGCGACGACCTTGGAATGTACTGAGGTGTCGGAGGGATCACGCGATGGCAACACTCAGTCATCCCACCCTCCAGGATTCACGTGAGTGAAAAGGCAACCTACATGGCTTGCCAAGAGAGTCCCCTAACCACGCGTGTGTGATGGGCGACTTCCACGTCTAGCCGTCAGCCCCACCCCCTTTCCATTCAATTATTTTCCATCCACCATCATTGATTCATTTAGTCATTCCATCGCCGCCGAAGGATAAGGACACGCGCCCCCACCTCTCCGTCAGTGTCGCCGTCACCGTCCTCCTCCCCCTGGTGACACCGTCGTGAATCCCCTCCCACCCCAACCCCCTAATTTACAGCCAGGGTCTCCATCCTGAAATGGACTCTCACTGAGGTCTCCGGAAATTGCCCACCAGAGTCCACATTCACAATTGGCCTGCCGTCAGGGTCGCCTAGGGGACCTGGCTTTGCCGTCAGGGTCGCCTAGGGGGATCCCCTCCCCCCCTCCCCCAACCCCCTAATTTACAGCCAGGGTCTCCATCCTGAAATGGATCGCCACTCTCTCTCTCTCTCTCTCTCTCTCTCTCTCTCTCTCTCTCTCTCTCTCTCTCTCTCTCTCTCTCTCTCTTGTCTCCTAAAGACATATGACAATTATCCATACGAGTCATTCTTTGCTGCTTATTATTATTATTATTATTATTATTATTATTATTATTATTATTATTATTATTATCATTATTATTATTATTATTATTATTATTATTATTATTATTATTACTAATATTATTATTATTGTTATCATTACTATTATCAATGTGCCATTGATGCCAGTATATACGCACTGTGCTCTCTCATGTTGCCTCCTTCAGAACTGAGATTATGAGGAGGAAGAATTACTTCCTTCTGTTTTGTCAGTAGTATATTTTGGTATTAGGAATAAAGACCACTCACCTTCAAAGGGTATTGCCGACTGACACTTTGTAGGGGAGGACAGCCTCCATTTATCTGGCATTTAAGTTCAAGTAGGATTCATGGAGAAAAGGGAAAAGCGTGTGGCGAGAGTATAATCCTGGAAGGAATGCATGAGTGAGAGGCAAGTGTTTTCCCGGAGATACCTGGGAATGTTATGTGAGGTGCGAGAGGAGTTCGAGAGGAGAGGCGTTCTCACATGAGAAAATGAGTATTTGTACTACCTCTACTACTACCAATTCTAGTACTTCTACTACGATTACTACTTTTAGATGTTTATCTAAATATCCTAAATAGATGTTTAGCTAATCATGTGTAAAAATCATATAAGATCGGTTCATTATACAGGAAAGTAATAGCAACAGTAACAGTAATATATATATATATATATATATATATATATATATATATATATATATATATATATATATATATATATATATATATATATATATATATATATATATATATATATATATATATATATATATATATATATATACATATATATATATATATATATATATATTACTGCTGCAATTAGTTCTACAACTACTACTACTGCTATTGCTACAAATACTCATTTTCTCATGTGAGAACGCCCCTCCTCTCGAACTCCTCTCGCATATATATATATATATATATATATATATATATATATATATATATATATATATATATATATATATATATATATATATATATATATATATATATATATATATATATATATATATATATATATATATATATTACTGTTACTGTTGCTATTATCTTACCTGTATAATGAACCATCTTATATGATTTTTACACATGATTAGCTAAATATCTATTTAGGATATTTAGATAAACGTCTAAAAGTAGTAATCGTAGTAGAAGTACTAGGAGTGGTAGTAGTAGAGGTAGTAATAGTAGTAGTAATAATAGCAGTAGTAGTAGTAGTAGTAGGAGTAGTAGTAATAGTAGTAGTAGTAGTAGTAGTAGTAGTAGTAGTAGTAGTAATAGTAGCTGTAGTAGCAACAGTACACCCCGCCGACAACTGAAATGGCGTACATGATAAACAAATCGTTATTTCATTGTGAGGGAATAGTGGCCAGCTCAATTGAAATAGAGGGCTGGCTCAGTATGAGATTGTGGCAACATCGCCACACAGTTTGAACGTCTGTCAACTGTCACATATCTGCATGTCACCACTCATTTGACTCCTGACCTCGTTAAGGAGTACTCATATTTGCCCCGCTCGCTCGGAAATTGTGCCTAGGTAGTAGTAGTAGTAGTAGAAGCAGTAGTAGTAGTAGTAGTAGTAGCAGCAGCAGCAGCAGCAGCAGCAGCAGTAGTAGTAGTAGTAGTAGTAGTAGTAGTAGTAGTAGTAGTAGTAGTAGTAGTAGTAGTAAAAGTAGTACACTCACCGTCACCTAAGATGGCAGAACTCACAAAGTAGGTTCCACATTTTCCTATCTGTACTAGGCAGATGAGGGAGGAGGATGAGTCTCTCTCTCTCTCTCTCTCTCTCTCTCTCTCTCTCTCTCTCTCTCTCTCTCTCTCTCTCTCTCTCTCTCTCTCTCTCTCTCATATGGTTTATGACGCAATTCATACACGTTTATATATGAACATATTCATGTAATACGCTTACTTACATTGAGGCATTTGCGTTTTTTTAATATATATGTAATCAATATTTCTTTAACTGAAACCTAACATCATAATTTATTTGCTTTTTTCTGTTAGCCGCTGTACATTGTTTGCTCATTTTAGATTTTTGTTTATGATTACTCAGATATTTTTTTCTCGTTTAACGTTAACGAGCTCTTAACTGTGCATTTAGTACTTAAAGTTTCGACCTTTATCAAATTTGCTAAATAACTTTTGTATTTCCTACATTGAACGACATCTGACATATTATTCCACTCCATTCGTCTGTCTGATCATCCTAATTTTATTCTTCTTCATCACAGGATGCCTTAGCACCTAATTTTATGTCATCTGCGAATTTAGCCGCTATTATTTAAATGTATCATGAAGATTGTTGGCCCCAATATTGACCCTTAAGGCACTTCTCCATTCATAACAAACCATTGCTTACGGTGTGAGAGCCAGTCGTTTACCCACGCACATAAACGTTCTTTTATTTCATGTGATCGTAACTCTGAGACTATCAAATGCAGGTAAATTATATTATACGGTATCCGGACATCCCATTTTGCATGCACGTCGTTAAAGGAATCTAATAAATTAGTCATGCATGATCTGCTGCTACGAAAACCGTTATGGTTATCTTTTATCAGTTTATTTTCTTCAAGAAATCATATTTTGTCTATAACCATTTTCTCAACTTACTTAATCACGACTGACGTGAGACAAATTAGTAAATAATATAAAGCTTTTTTTTTTCAAGATATATGTTTAGATCTCAGATTCGTTTTTTTTTTTTTTCATGCGCGAGGTATTTTGCGTTGAACTAATGATTCATTAAATAGTGATGTTATAGGGTATTATTCTACTTGGATGCAACATTCTTTTAATACCCGGCAATATATCGTCAAGTCCAATAAGTTACGTTATTTATATTTATTTATTTATTTTTGCATATTTTTTTTGCACTTCATGACTTTTTTTCTTTTTTTGGGGGGAGTCGGGTTATGGTGAGCATTTCTTCATGAAGACTTAGGATAATTTTCCGCGGTTTACGAACGGTGTCATTTTCTTTAGTAAAATATTTACCAAATGTTACGTTAATATTTAAGGCCATCTTGATCGTCGCTGATTAACTTGTTATCGTTATCTAATAAAAGGTCTATACTGTCTCTTACAGTTCTCTTGTTTGGTATATAAGTGAAAAAACAGTTTAGGGTTTTTCCTTGCCTCCTGGAAGATTTCCTACTTCACAATCCCCTCCTTTTTTTTTTTTTTTTTTTGCCTTGCAAGGTTTGTGTATTTAAAACATAAGTAGTCTGCGTTATTGTGTATATATATAAATAAATAAATAAATAAATATATATATATATATATATATATATATATATATATATATATATATATATATATATATATATATATATATATATATATATATATATATATATATATATATATATATATATATATATATATATATATATATATATATATATATATATATATATATATATATATATATATATATATATATATATATATATATATATATATATATATATATATATATATATATATATATATATATATATATATATATATATATATATATATATATATATATATATATATATATATATATATATATATATATATATATATATATATATATAAAGCTTTCCTCTTAACGCTGATTACCTGTAACGTTTTACATTTATCTATTCTTTTGGGTGTAAATGTTTTTTTTTTTTTTTTGGTACATTATTGATTAAGTTTAGATGTGAGTTTCTTAAATACAATTTGTATCTAGTAATTAATTCCAGTTCAATGACCTAGGTCCTTATTTTATGAATTCAAAATTACCGCTCTTGTAGGCGGGAGCTAGTGTCATGTGACCTCTTGTTTGGGTTTAATGATTTACTTTCTCACCATATTCAACAGTTCTCCTGAGCGTATCCTTTGTACATCGTTTATTCCCGTATGAATTGAATAAAAAAAAAAATTGTTATTGGCATCTTTAGCGACCTGGTCGAGAGCATTAGTAATGTCATTAATGCACATAACTGGCAGGCAAAAACAGGCGCCGTCTTCTGATGCGCCCACATAATTGTTAGTTGCTGCTTGAGAGTGGTATCTAGAAGCATCTCTCTTTAAGGTCTATTAAAACAAGTGACAGGTTGACTTAATTGGCGTGCAGGCCTAGCTTCTTTTCTCACGGTCTGGAAATCATCTGCATGGGAACAGTGAGTGTTTTTATCATTTCGTGCTGTCTGAGGGGAAACTGACCGAAAGAATGCTGGAACAGCGAAGCAGTTTTTGGAAGGCATACGTCCTCTCAACTCATTATTTTTGTATTTGTCTTCCTTTTTACCCAGAATCTTTGTCTCAGAAGTGACAGCTGTTCCTAGTGCGATCTTCGTAACCCGTGTGACGGCTGCCTCTGATCTTCCTATCTTTCTTCCAGTCTCACAATTACTCAGCCCCTCTCGAGCAAACATCATCACAACACTGTTCTTTATTGTTAAGATTGTCAGGACCCATTATAATGTAAAAAATAAATGTGGACGATGAAATAAGAAAGTGTCGTCCAGAGGTAAACGGGCAGGAGAGTACGAGAGACCTCTACCCCGTCCCCTCGGCCCCCCTTTTGTGACAGTTGTGGTCAATTAAAAAGAAAAATAAAGAACATAGCAACTTCAAGGGATACAAGTTGTCACGCGTGACAATTTTACCACTTTTTGATACCTCCCATGGCTCTAAATCGAACATCGATTGCGGTCACGGTATTGTATCAGACTTGGTCTTTCTTTACAAAATTTCACGTGTCTGCTTACAATCAGTACCAGCTGCATGTTTAAGGTTGACGTGATGGGAGGTCTAGAGCCTCAAGGAGTGCATAGCCGGCTGCACAACGGACGTGCTGCACGACGCTCACTTAGGATATGTAGGGCAAGGCACATGGGGAAGACTAAGGTAACTTATGGCGAAGGAACGGGCATAACGTAAGCAGAAGCCAGGCCCAGGGAAGTCAGCATCAGCATCACCTGTCGAGGCACATGCAATAATGAATCCACGGGAAAGTCTGGTAAGAGAACCCGATGCGACAGGAGCAGAAGAACAGATTCGAAAAGTGAGTTATCCCCATGTCTCAAGTCATATTTCACTGTTGCTTCCATGATATTTGTAAACTGTAGACCTAGGAGTGTACCTTCTTGCTATTGAATAGTATTATGTACTAGTGACCGGAATAGTAATGGGAGGGTAAAGTGAGTTTGTAAGTTGTGTAATTTATATGCTCGACAGTCCCTCCTTTACTACTGCGAGTACTACTACTACTACTACTACTACTACTACTACTACTACTACTACTACTACTACTACTACTACTACTACTACTATTACTACTACTACTACTACTACTAGTAGTAGTAGTAGTAGTAGTAGCAGCAGCAGTGTCTATTCTCTTTCCTTTAAGCTAGTACCTCACGGAGCAGCAAATCCTGACAAACGTTGCGAAATTTTGGTTTCGTTTGCGTTCGTAAAAGGTTGCAAAAAAGTCTGCAAACAGTTTCTAGGGCCACATATCGTTTTACTGTCGAACTTGCTCAAAAATTCTCTATAAAAGTGTTTTTTTTTTTTCGTAAACAGTTGCAAACTTTTGCAAAACAGTTGTAAGCGTTTGCAAATGGTCGTAACACGTGTCGCTAAAGTTCTTTTTTTTTTATCATAAGTAAAGGATATTTGCAACTGTTCTTGAAACCCTTGGCATACCCATCATGTAACGGTTGCAAGAGCTTTTCGTATTAACCAAAGTCTTTGCAGCGACTACTCTGCCCCACTCTTTATTTTCTTATTTCTCTCTCTTTCTTTTTTTTTCTTATTTTCTTATCTTCTGCAGGATAGCTGAAGCAGCAGCTAGATAAAACAATCCTCCTCAAGAGCAGCAGCACGTTTTGCTTCTTCCTTACATAAATTAATTATCATGTTCTGGAAATCTATCTTCAATTCCTTGTGTGTGTGTGTGTGTGTGTGTGTGTGTGTGTGTGTGTGTGTGTGTGTGTGTGTGTGTGTGTGTGTGTGTGTCTGTGTGTGTGTGTGTCTATATATATATATATATATATATATATATATATATATATATATATATATATATATATATATATATATATATATATATATATATATATATATATATATATATATATATATATATATATATATATATATATATTTATATATATATATATATATATATATATA